>NC_139218.1:117281266-117452813 GCF_055691185.1 Crinia signifera | reverse complement strand
TACGCTGTGCCCCCCGTGTGTATGCTGTGCCCCCCCTCCGTGTGAACGCTGTCGCCTTTAATATTATTATTCTGTTTCCTGCCCAGACGCTGACCACCCCATGGTACCGCCGGGACTGGGACGCTTCCACAGCCTGCGGACCAGATTCAGGCGCTTCCTTGAGTTGCCTCCGCCACCGGGAAGGCAGAAAGAAGCCACCCTGGACATCAGAGGAGCAGCTGCACCCAGGTAAATACGTACCCCCACTGTCCCTGTGTGTACCCTGTCCCCCCAGTGCCCCCGTGTGTACGCTCCCCCACCCAGTGTACCTGTGTGTGCGCTGCCCCCCCCAGTGCCCCCCGTGTGTACGCTGTCCCCCCCCCAGTGCCCCCCATGTACGCTGTTCCCCCAGTTCCCCCGTGTATGCTGTGCCCCCCGTGTGTACGCTGTCCCCCCCGTGCCCCCCGTGTGTACGCTGTCCCCCCCAGTGCGTACTCTGTGTCCCCCCCAGTGCCCCCCCTCGTGTGTACGCTGTTCCCCCCCCAGTGCCCCCCTTGTGTACTCTGTCCCCCCTGTACTGCAGCTGCACTCAGGTAAATCCGTCCCCCCACTGTCCCTGTATGTACCCTGTCCCCCCAGTGCCCCTGTGTGTACGCTTCCCCCCTCAGTGCACCCATATGTACGCTGTTCCCACCAGTGCCCCCCATATGAACAGTGCCCCCCGTGTGTACGCTTCCCCCCGTGTGTACGCTGACCCCCCAGTGCCCCCCTGTGTTTACGCTGTCCTCCTCAGTCCCCTCCCCCCCGTGTGTACGCGGTCTCCCCCAGTGCGCCCCCCGTGTGCATGCTGTCCCCCCCAGTGCCCCCCCCTCCGTGTGTACGCTGTCCCCCCAGTGCCTCCCCCCCTGTGTGTACGCTGCCCCCCCAGTGCCCCTCCTGTGTGTGTACGCTGTCCTTCCCCCCCAGTGCCCCCCGTGTGTATGCTGTCCTTCCCCCCCAGTGCCCCCCGTGTACACTGTCCCCTTCCCCAGTGCCACCCCCGTGTGTACGCTGCCCCCCCAGTGCCCCCCTGTGTGTGCTGCCCCCCCAGTGCCCCTGTGTGTGCTGCCCCCCCAGTGCCCCTGTGTGTGCTGCCCCCCCAGTGCCCCTGTGTATGCTGCCCCCCCCCCGTGTGTACGCTGTACCCCCCATGTGTACGCTGTACCCCCCATGTGTATGCTGCCCCCACATTGCCCCCCCCGTGTACGCTGTCCCCCCTAGTGCCCGCTTTCCCGTGTGTACGCTGTCCCCCCCCAGTGCCCCCCCCCCCTGTATGTACGATGTCCCCCCAGTGCCCCCCCCCCCCCCGTGTGTACGCTGCCCCCCCAGTGCCCCCCCTATGTGTGTACGCTCCCCCCCGTGCCCCCGTGTGTGTACGCTGTCTCCCCCCCATGTACACTGTTCCCGCCCCCCGTGTGTACGCTGTGCCCCCGTGTGTACGCTGTCCGCCCCCGTGTGTACGCTGTCCGCCCCCCTGTGTACGCTGTCCGCCCCCTGTGTACGCTGTCCGCCCCCCAGTGCCCCCCTGTGTACGCTGTTCGCCCCCAGTGCCCCCTGTGTACGCTGTTCGCCCCCCAGTTCCCCCGTGTGTACGCTGTTCGCCCACAGTGCCCCCTGTGTACGCTGTTCGCCCCCCAGTGCCCCCGTGTGTACGCTGTTAGCCCCCGTGTGTACGCTGTTAGCCCCCGTGTGTACGCTTCCCCCGTGTGTACGCTGACCCCCCAGTGCCCCCCTGTGTTTACGCTGTCCTCCTCAGTCCCCTCCCCCCGTGTGTACGCGGTCTCCCCCAGTGCGCCCCCCGTGTGCATGCTGTCCCCCCCAGTGCCCCCCCTCCGTGTGTACGCTGTCCCCCCAGTGCCTCCCTCCTGTGTGTGTACGCTGTCCTTCCCCCCCCAGTGCCCCCCGTGTGTATGCTGTCCTTCCCCCCCAGTGCCCCCCGTGTACACTGTCCCCTTCCCCAGTGCCACCCCCGTGTGTACGCTGTCCCCCCAGTGTCCCCATGTGTGTGCGCTGTCCACCCCCCAGCACCCTGTGTGTATGCTGTCCGCCCCCCTGTGTACGCTGTCCGCCCCCCAGTGCCCCCTTGTGTACGCTGTCCGCCCCCCAGTGCCCCCTTGTGTACGCTGTTCGCCCCCTTGTGTACGCTGTTCGCCCCCTTGTTTTCGCTGTTTGCCCCCGTGTGTACGCTGTTCGCCCCCCAGTGCCCCGTGTGTACGCTGTCCGCCCCCCCAGTGCCCCCGTGTGTACGCTGTCCGCCCCCCCAGTGCCCCCGTGTGTACGCTGTCCGTCCCCCCAGTGCCCCTGTGTGTACGCTGTCCGTCCCCCCTCAGTGCCCCCGTGTGTACGCTGTCCGTCCCCCCTCAGTGCCCCCGTGTGTACGCTGTCCGCCCCTCCAGTTCCCCCGTGTGTACTTTGTCCGCCCCTCCAGTGCCCCCGTGTGTGCTGTTCGCCCCCCAGTGTCCCCGTGTGTGCGCTGTCCACCCCCCAGTGTGCCCCTGTGTGTACGCTGTCCGCCCCCCCAGTTCCCCTGTGTGCGCTGTCCGCCCCCCAGTCCCCCCGTGTGTGCGCTGTCCACCCCCCAGTGTGCCCCTGTGTGTACGCTGTCCGCCCCCCTGTGTACGCTGTCCGCCCCCCAGTGCCCCCGTGTGTACGCTGTTCACCCCCGTGTGTACGCTGTTCGCCCCCGTGTGTACGCTGTTCGCCCCCGTGTGTACGCTGTTCGCCCCCTTGTGTACGCTGTTCGCCCCCGTGTGTACGCTGTCCGCCCAACCAGTGTCCCCGTGTGTACGCTGTCCGCCCCCCCAGTGCCCCCGTGTGTACGCTGTCCGCCCCCCCCCCCAGTGCCCCCGTGTGTACGCTGTCCGCCCCGCCCCTAGTGCCCCCGTGTGTACGCTGTCCGCCCCCCAGTGCCCTCGTGTGTACGCTGTTCGCCCCCCAGTGCCCCCCGTGTGTGCTGTTCGCCCCCCAGTGCCCCCGTGTGTGCTGTTCCCCCCCCAGTGCCCCCGTGTGTGCTGTCCGCCCCCCCCCAGTCCCCCCGTGTGTGCGCTGTCCACCCCCCAGTGTGCCCCCGTGTGTACGCTGTCCGCTCCCCCAGTGCCCCCCTGTGTACGCTGTTCGCCCCCCAGTGCCCCCGTGTGTACGCTGTTCGCCCCCGTGTGTACGCTGTCCGCCCCCCAGTGCCCTCGTGTGTACGCTGTTCGCCCCCCAGTGCCCCCCGTGTGTGCTGTTCGCCCCCCAGTGCCCCCGTGTGTGCTGTTCGCCCCCCAGTGCCCCCGTGTGTGCTGTCCGCCCCCCCAGTCCCCCCGTGTGTGCGCTGTCCACCCCCCAGTGTGCCCCCGTGTGTACGCTGTCCGCCCCCCCCAGTGCCCCCCTGTGTACGCTGTTCGCCCCCCAATGCCCCCGTGTGTACGCTGTTCGCCCCCCCAGTGCCCCCATGTGTACGCTGGCCGCCCCCCCAGTGCCCCCGTGTGTACGCTGTCCGCCCCCCCCAGTGCCCCCGTGTGTACGCTGTCCGCCCCCCCCCAGTGCCCCCGTGTGTACGCTGTCCGCCCCCAGTGCCCCCGTGTGTACGCTGTTCGCCCCCGTGTGTACGCTGTTCGCCCCCTTGTGTACGCTGTTCGCCCCCGTGTGTACGCTGTCCGCCCCCCCAGTGCCCCCATGTGTACGCTGTCCGCCCCCGTGTGTACGCTGTCCGCCCCCCCAGTGCCCCCATGTGTACGCTGTCCGCCCCCCCAGTGCCCTCGTGTGTACGCTGTCCGCCCCCCAGTGCCCTCGTGTGTACGCTGTCCGCCCCCCAGTGCCCCCCGTGTGTACGCTGTCCGCCCCCCAGTGCCCCCCGTGTGTACGCTGTCCGCCCCCTAGTGCCCCCCGTGTGTACGCTGTCCGCCCCCAGTGCCCCCCATGTGTGTACGCTGTGCCCCCCCGTGTGTATGCTGTGCCCCCCCTCCGTGTGAACGCTGTCGCCTTTAATATTATTATTCTGTTTCCTGCCCAGACGCTGACCACCCCATGGTACCGCCGGGACTGGGACGCTTCCACAGCCTGCGGACCAGATTCAGGCGCTTCCTTGAGTTGCCTCCGCCACCGGGAAGGCAGAAAGAAGCCACCCTGGACATCAGAGGAGCAGCTGCACCCAGGTAAATACGTACCCCCACTGTCCCTGTGTGTACCCTGTCCCCCCAGTGCCCCCGTGTGTACGCTCCCCCACCCAGTGTACCTGTGTGTGCGCTGCCCCCCCCAGTGCCCCCCGTGTGTACGCTGTCCCCCCCCCAGTGCCCCCCATGTACGCTGTTCCCCCAGTTCCCCCGTGTATGCTGTGCCCCCCGTGTGTACGCTGTCCCCCCCGTGCCCCCCGTGTGTATGCTGTCCCCCCCAGTGCGTACTCTGTGTCCCCCCCAGTGCCCCCCCTCGTGTGTACGCTGTTCCCCCCCCAGTGCCCCCGTGTGTGCTGTTCGCCCCCCAGTGCCCCCGTGTGTGCTGTTCGCCCCCCAGTGCCCCCGTGTGTGCTGTTCGCCCCCAGTGCCCCCGTGTGTGCGCTGTTCGCCCCCCAGTGCCCCTGCGTGCGCTGTCTGCCCCCCAGTCCCCCTGTGTGTGCGCTGTCCACCCCCCAGCACCCTGTGTGTACGCTGTCCGCCCCCCTGTGTACGCTGTCCGCCCCCCAGTGCCCCCTTGTGTACGCTGTCCGCCCCCCAGTGCCCCCTTGTGTACGCTGTTCGCCCCCTTGTGTTCGCTGTTTGCCCCCGTGTGTACGCTGTTCGCCCCCCAGTGCCCCGTGTGTACGCTGTCCGCCCCCCCCAGTGCCCCCGTGTGTACGCTGTCCGCCCCCCCAGTGCCCCCGTGTGTACGCTGTCCGCCCCCCCAGTGCCCCCGTGTGTACGCTGTCCGTCCCCCCAGTGCCCCTGTGTGTACGCTGTCCGTCCCCCCTCAGTGCCCCCGTGTGTACGCTGTCCGCCCCTCCAGTTCCCCCGTGTGTACTTTGTCCGCCCCTCCAGTGCCCCCGTGTGTGCTGTTCGCCCCCCAGTGTCCCCGTGTGTGCGCTGTCCACCCCCCAGTGTGCCCCTGTGTGTACGCTGTCCGCCTCCCCTGTGTGCGCTGTCCGCCCCCCAGTCCCCCCGTGTGTGCGCTGTCCACCCCCCAGTGTGCCCCTGTGTGTACGCTGTCCGCCCCCCTGTGTACGCTGTCCGCCCCCCAGTGCCCCCGTGTGTACGCTGTTCACCCCCGTGTGTACGCTGTTCGCCCCCGTGTGTACGCTGTTCGCCCCCGTGTGTACGCTGTTCGCCCCCGTGTGTACGCTGTCCGCCCAACCAGTGTCCCCGTGTGTACGCTGTCCGCCCCCCCAGTGCCCCCGTGTGTACGCTGTCCGCCCCCCCCCCAGTGCCCCCGTGTGTACGCTGTCCGCCCCCCAGTGCCCTCGTGTGTACGCTGTTCGCCCCCCAGTGCCCCCCGTGTGTGCTGTTCGCCCCCCCAGTGCCCCCCGTGTGTGCTGTTCGCCCCCCAGTGCCCCCGTGTGTGCTGTTCGCCCCCCAGTGCCCCCGTGTGTGCTGTCCGCCCCCCCCCAGTCCCCCCGTGTGTGCGCTGTCCACCCCCCAGTGTGCCCCCGTGTGTACGCTGTCCGCTCCCCCAGTGCCCCCCTGTGTACGCTGTTCGCCCCCCAGTGCCCCCGTGTGTACGCTGTTCGCCCCCGTGTGTACGCTGTCCGCCCCCCAGTGCCCTCGTGTGTACGCTGTTCGCCCCCCAGTGCCCCCCGTGTGTGCTGTTCGCCCCCCAGTGCCCCCGTGTGTGCTGTTCGCCCCCCAGTGCCCCCGTGTGTGCTGTCCGCCCCCCCAGTCCCCCCGTGTGTGCGCTGTCCACCCCCCAGTGTGCCCCCGTGTGTACGCTGTCCGCCCCCCCAGTGCCCCCCTGTGTACGCTGTTCGCCCCCCAATGCCCCCGTGTGTACGCTGTTCGCCCCCTTGTGTACGCTGTTCGCCCCCCCAGTGCCCCCGTGTGTACGCTGGCCGCCCCCCCAGTGCCCCCGTGTGTACGCTGTCCGCCCCCCCCAGTGCCCCCGTGTGTACGCTGTCCGCCCCCCCCAGTGCCCCCGTGTGTACGCTGTCCGCCCCCCAGTGCCCCCGTGTGTACGCTGTTCGCCCCCGTGTGTACGCTGTTCGCCCCCTTGTGTACGCTGTTCGCCCCCGTGTGTACGCTGTCCGCCCCCCCAGTGCCCCCATGTGTACCCTGTCCGCCCCCGTGTGTACGCTGTCCGCCCCCCCAGTGCCCCCATGTGTACGCTGTCCGCCCCCCCAGTGCCCTCGTGTGTACGCTGTCCGCCCCCCCCAGTGCCCTCGTGTGTACGCTGTCCGCCCCCCAGTGCCCCCCGTGTGTACGCTGTCCGCCCCCCAGTGCCCCCCGTGTGTACGCTGTCCGCCCCCTAGTGCCCCCCGTGTGTACGCTGTCCGCCCCCAGTGCCCCCCATGTGTGTACGCTGTGCCCCCCCGTGTGTATGCTGTGCCCCCCCTCCGTGTGAACGCTGTCGCCTTTAATATTATTATTCTGTTTCCTGCCCAGACGCTGACCACCCCATGGTACCGCCGGGACTGGGACGCTTCCACAGCCTGCGGACCAGATTCAGGCGCTTCCTTGAGTTGCCTCCGCCACCGGGAAGGCAGAAAGAAGCCACCCTGGACATCAGAGGAGCAGCTGCACCCAGGTAAATACGTACCCCCACTGTCCCTGTGTGTACCCTGTCCCCCCAGTGCCCCCGTGTGTACGCTCCCCCACCCAGTGTACCTGTGTGTGCGCTGCCCCCCCCAGTGCCCCCCGTGTGTACGCTGTCCCCCCCCAGTGCCCCCCATGTACGCTGTTCCCCCAGTTCCCCCGTGTATGCTGTGCCCCCCGTGTGTACGCTGTCCCCCCCGTGCCCCCCGTGTGTACGCTGTCCCCCCCAGTGCGTACTCTGTGTCCCCCCCAGTGCCCCCCCTCGTGTGTACGCTGTTCCCCCCCCAGTGCCCCCCTTGTGTACTCTGTCCCCCCTGTACTGCAGCTGCACTCAGGTAAATCCGTCCCCCCACTGTCCCTGTATGTACCCTGTCCCCCCAGTGCCCCTGTGTGTACGCTTCCCCCCTCAGTGCACCCATATGTACGCTGTTCCCACCAGTGCCCCCCATATGAACAGTGCCCCCCGTGTGTACGCTTCCCCCCGTGTGTACGCTGACCCCCCAGTGCCCCCCTGTGTTTACGCTGTCCTCCTCAGTCCCCTCCCCCCCGTGTGTACGCGGTCTCCCCCAGTGCGCCCCCCGTGTGCATGCTGTCCCCCCCAGTGCCCCCCCCTCCGTGTGTACGCTGTCCCCCCAGTGCCTCCCCCCCTGTGTGTACGCTGCCCCCCCAGTGCCCCTCCTGTGTGTGTACGCTGTCCTTCCCCCCCAGTGCCCCCCGTGTGTATGCTGTCCTTCCCCCCCAGTGCCCCCCGTGTACACTGTCCCCTTCCCCAGTGCCACCCCCGTGTGTACGCTGCCCCCCCAGTGCCCCCCTGTGTGTGCTGCCCCCCCAGTGCCCCCCTGTGTGTGCTGCCCCCCCAGTGCCCCTGTGTGTGCTGCCCCCCCAGTGCCCCTGTGTGTGCTGCCCCCCCAGTGCCCCTGTGTATGCTGCCCCCCCCCGTGTGTACGCTGTACCCCCCATGTGTACGCTGTACCCCCCATGTGTATGCTGCCCCCACATTGCCCCCCCCGTGTACGCTGTCCCCCCTAGTGCCCGCTTTCCCGTGTGTACGCTGTCCCCCCCCAGTGCCCCCCCCCCCTGTATGTACGATGTCCCCCCAGTGCCCCCCCCCCGTGTGTACGCTGCCCCCCCAGTGCCCCCCCTATGTGTGTACGCTCCCCCCCGTGCCCCCGTGTGTGTACGCTGTCTCCCCCCCATGTACACTGTTCCCGCCCCCCGTGTGTACGCTGTGCCCCCGTGTGTACGCTGTCCGCCCCCGTGTGTACGCTGTCCGCCCCCCTGTGTACGCTGTCCGCCCCCCTGTGTACGCTGTCCGCCCCCCAGTGCCCCCCTGTGTACGCTGTTCGCCCCCAGTGCCCCCTGTGTACGCTGTTCGCCCCCCAGTTCCCCCGTGTGTACGCTGTTCGCCCACAGTGCCCCCTGTGTACGCTGTTCGCCCCCCAGTGCCCCCGTGTGTACGCTGTTAGCCCCCGTGTGTACGCTGTTAGCCCCCGTGTGTACGCTTCCCCCGTGTGTACGCTGACCCCCCAGTGCCCCCCTGTGTTTACGCTGTCCTCCTCAGTCCCCTCCCCCCGTGTGTACGCGGTCTCCCCCAGTGCGCCCCCCGTGTGCATGCTGTCCCCCCCAGTGCCCCCCCTCCGTGTGTACGCTGTCCCCCCAGTGCCTCCCTCCTGTGTGTGTACGCTGTCCTTCCCCCCCCAGTGCCCCCCGTGTGTATGCTGTCCTTCCCCCCCAGTGCCCCCCGTGTACACTGTCCCCTTCCCCAGTGCCACCCCCGTGTGTACGCTGTCCCCCCAGTGTCCCCATGTGTGTGCGCTGTCCACCCCCCAGCACCCTGTGTGTATGCTGTCCGCCCCCCTGTGTACGCTGTCCGCCCCCCAGTGCCCCCTTGTGTACGCTGTCCGCCCCCCAGTGCCCCCTTGTGTACGCTGTTCGCCCCCTTGTGTACGCTGTTCGCCCCCTTGTTTTCGCTGTTTGCCCCCGTGTGTACGCTGTTCGCCCCCCAGTGCCCCGTGTGTACGCTGTCCGCCCCCCCAGTGCCCCCGTGTGTACGCTGTCCGCCCCCCCAGTGCCCCCGTGTGTACGCTGTCCGTCCCCCCAGTGCCCCTGTGTGTACGCTGTCCGTCCCCCCTCAGTGCCCCCGTGTGTACGCTGTCCGTCCCCCCTCAGTGCCCCCGTGTGTACGCTGTCCGCCCCTCCAGTTCCCCCGTGTGTACTTTGTCCGCCCCTCCAGTGCCCCCGTGTGTGCTGTTCGCCCCCCAGTGTCCCCGTGTGTGCGCTGTCCACCCCCCAGTGTGCCCCTGTGTGTACGCTGTCCGCCCCCCCAGTTCCCCTGTGTGCGCTGTCCGCCCCCCAGTCCCCCCGTGTGTGCGCTGTCCACCCCCCAGTGTGCCCCTGTGTGTACGCTGTCCGCCCCCCTGTGTACGCTGTCCGCCCCCCAGTGCCCCCGTGTGTACGCTGTTCACCCCCGTGTGTACGCTGTTCGCCCCCGTGTGTACGCTGTTCGCCCCCGTGTGTACGCTGTTCGCCCCCTTGTGTACGCTGTTCGCCCCCGTGTGTACGCTGTCCGCCCAACCAGTGTCCCCGTGTGTACGCTGTCCGCCCCCCCAGTGCCCCCGTGTGTACGCTGTCCGCCCCCCCCCCAGTGCCCCCGTGTGTACGCTGTCCGCCCCGCCCCTAGTGCCCCCGTGTGTACGCTGTCCGCCCCCCAGTGCACTCGTGTGTACGCTGTTCGCCCCCCAGTGCCCCCCGTGTGTGCTGTTCGCCCCCCAGTGCCCCCGTGTGTGCTGTTCCCCCCCCAGTGCCCCCGTGTGTGCTGTCCGCCCCCCCCCAGTCCCCCCGTGTGTGCGCTGTCCACCCCCCAGTGTGCCCCCGTGTGTACGCTGTCCGCTCCCCCAGTGCCCCCCTGTGTACGCTGTTCGCCCCCCAGTGCCCCCGTGTGTACGCTGTTCGCCCCCGTGTGTACGCTGTCCGCCCCCCAGTGCCCTCGTGTGTACGCTGTTCGCCCCCCAGTGCCCCCCGTGTGTGCTGTTCGCCCCCCAGTGCCCCCGTGTGTGCTGTTCGCCCCCCAGTGCCCCCGTGTGTGCTGTCCGCCCCCCCCAGTCCCCCCGTGTGTGCGCTGTCCACCCCCCAGTGTGCCCCCGTGTGTACGCTGTCCGCCCCCCCCCCAGTGCCCCCCTGTGTACGCTGTTCGCCCCCCAATGCCCCCGTGTGTACGCTGTTCGCCCCCCCAGTGCCCCCATGTGTACGCTGGCCGCCCCCCCAGTGCCCCCGTGTGTACGCTGTCCGCCCCCCCCAGTGCCCCCGTGTGTACGCTGTCCGCCCCCCCCCAGTGCCCCCGTGTGTACGCTGTCCGCCCCCAGTGCCCCCGTGTGTACGCTGTTCGCCCCCATGTGTACGCTGTTCGCCCCCTTGTGTACGCTGTTCGCCCCCGTGTGTACGCTGTCCGCCCCCCCAGTGCCCCCATGTGTACGCTGTCCGCCCCCGTGTGTACGCTGTCCGCCCCCCCAGTGCCCCCATGTGTACGCTGTCCGCCCCCCCAGTGCCCTCGTGTGTACGCTGTCCGCCCCCCCAGTGCCCTCGTGTGTACGCTGTCCGCCCCCCAGTGCCCCCCGTGTGTACGCTGTCCGCCCCCCAGTGCCCCCCGTGTGTACGCTGTCCGCCCCCTAGTGCCCCCCGTGTGTACGCTGTCCGCCCCCAGTGCCCCCCATGTGTGTACGCTGTGCCCCCCCGTGTGTATGCTGTGCCCCCCCTCCGTGTGAACGCTGTCGCCTTTAATATTATTATTCTGTTTCCTGCCCAGACGCTGACCACCCCATGGTACCGCCGGGACTGGGACGCTTCCACAGCCTGCGGACCAGATTCAGGCGCTTCCTTGAGTTGCCTCCGCCACCGGGAAGGCAGAAAGAAGCCACCCTGGACATCAGAGGAGCAGCTGCACCCAGGTAAATACGTACCCCCACTGTCCCTGTGTGTACCCTGTCCCCCCAGTGCCCCCGTGTGTACGCTCCCCCACCCAGTGTACCTGTGTGTGCGCTGCCCCCCCCAGTGCCCCCCGTGTGTACGCTGTCCCCCCCCCAGTGCCCCCCATGTACGCTGTTCCCCCAGTTCCCCCGTGTATGCTGTGCCCCCCGTGTGTACGCTGTCCCCCCCGTGCCCCCCGTGTGTATGCTGTCCCCCCCAGTGCGTACTCTGTGTCCCCCCCAGTGCCCCCCCTCGTGTGTACGCTGTTCCCCCCCCAGTGCCCCCCTTGTGTACTCTGTCCCCCCTGTACTGCAGCTGCACTCAGGTAAATCCGTCCCCCCACTGTCCCTGTATGTACCCTGTCCCCCCAGTGCCCCTGTGTGTACGCTTCCCCCCTCAGTGCACCCATATGTACGCTGTTCCCACCAGTGCCCCCCATATGAACAGTGCCCCCCGTGTGTACGCTTCCCCCCGTGTGTACGCTGACCCCCCAGTGCCCCCCTGTGTTTACGCTGTCCTCCTCAGTCCCCTCCCCCCCGTGTGTACGCGGTCTCCCCCAGTGCGCCCCCCGTGTGCATGCTGTCCCCCCCAGTGCCCCCCCCTCCGTGTGTACGCTGTCCCCCCAGTGCCTCCCCCCCTGTGTGTACGCTGCCCCCCCAGTGCCCCTCCTGTGTGTGTACGCTGTCCTTCCCCCCCAGTGCCCCCCGTGTGTATGCTGTCCTTCCCCCCCAGTGCCCCCCGTGTACACTGTCCCCTTCCCCAGTGCCACCCCCGTGTGTACGCTGCCCCCCCAGTGCCCCCCTGTGTGTGCTGCCCCCCCAGTGCCCCCCTGTGTGTGCTGCCCCCCCAGTGCCCCTGTGTGTGCTGCCCCCCCAGTGCCCCTGTGTATGCTGCCCCCCCCGTGTGTACGCTGTACCCCCCATGTGTACGCTGTACCCCCCATGTGTATGCTGCCCCCACATTGCCCCCCCCGTGTACGCTGTCCCCCCTAGTGCCCGCTTTCCCGTGTGTACGCTGTCCCCCCCAGTGCCCCCCCCCTGTATGTACGATGTCCCCCCAGTGCCCCCCCCCGTGTGTACGCTGCCCCCCCAGTGCCCCCCTATGTGTGTACGCTCCCCCCCGTGCCCCCGTGTGTGTACGCTGTCTCCCCCCCATGTACACTGTTCCCGCCCCCCGTGTGTACGCTGTGCCCCCGTGTGTACGCTGTCCGCCCCCGTGTGTACGCTGTCCGCCCCCGTGTGTACGCTGTCCGCCCCCCTGTGTACGCTGTCCGCCCCCCTGTGTACGCTGTCCGCCCCCCAGTGCCCCCCTGTGTACGCTGTTCGCCCCCAGTGCCCCCTGTGTACGCTGTTCGCCCCCCAGTTCCCCCGTGTGTACGCTGTTCGCCCACAGTGCCCCCTGTGTACGCTGTTCGCCCCCCAGTGCCCCCGTGTGTACGCTGTTAGCCCCCGTGTGTACGCTGTTAGCCCCCGTGTGTACGCTTCCCCCCGTGTGTACGCTGACCCCCCAGTGCCCCCCTGTGTTTACGCTGTCCTCCTCAGTCCCCTCCCCCCGTGTGTACGCGGTCTCCCCCAGTGCGCCCCCCGTGTGCATGCTGTCCCCCCCAGTGCCCCCCCTCCGTGTGTACGCTGTCCCCCCAGTGCCTCCCTCCTGTGTGTGTACGCTGTCCTTCCCCCCCAGTGCCCCCCGTGTGTATGCTGTCCTTCCCCCCCAGTGCCCCCCGTGTACACTGTCCCCTTCCCCAGTGCCACCCCCGTGTGTACGCTGTCCCCCCAGTGCCCCCCTGTGTGTGCTGCCCCCCCAGTGCCCCTGTGTGTGCTGCCCCCCCAGTGCCCCTGTGTATGCTGCCCCCCCGTGTGTACGCTGTACCCCCCATGTGTATGCTGCCCCCACATTGCCCCCCCCGTGTACGCTGTCCCCCCTAGTGCCCGCTTCCCCGTGTGTACGCTGTCCCCCCCCAGTGCCCCCCCCCCTGTATGTACGATGTCCCCCCAGTGCCCCCCCCCCCCGTGTGTACGCTGCCCCCCCAGTGCCCCCCCTATGTGTGTACGCTCCCCCCCGTGCCCCAGTGTGTGTACGCTGTCTCCCCCCCATGTACACTGTTCCCGCCCCCCCTGTGTACGCTGTGCCCCCGTGTGTACGCTGTGCCCCCGTGTGTACGCTGTGCCCCCGTGTGTACGCTGTGCCCCCGTGTGTACGCTGTCCGCCCCCCTGTGTATGCTGTCCGCCCCCCTGTGTACGCTGTCCGCCCCCCTGTGTACGCTGTCCGCCCCCCTGTGTACGCTGTCCGCCCCCCTGTGTACGCTGTCCGCCCCCCTGTGTACGCTGTCCGCCCCCCAGTGCCCCCCTGTGTACGCTGTTCGCCCCCAGTGCCCCCTGTGTACGCTGTTCGCCCCCCAGTGCCCCCGTGTGTACGCTGTTCGCCCACAGTGCCCCCTGTGTACGCTGTTCGCCCCCCAGTGCCCCCGTGTGTACGCTGTTAGCCCCCGTGTGTACGCTGTTAGCCCCCGTGTGTACGCTTCCCCCGTGTGTACGCTGACCCCCCAGTGCCCCCCTGTGTTTACGCTGTCCTCCTCAGTCCCCTCCCCCCCGTGTGTACGCGGTCTCCCCCAGTGCGCCCCCCGTGTGCATGCTGTCCCCCCCAGTGCCCCCCCTCCGTGTGTACGCTGTCCCCCCAGTGCCTCCCCCCTGTGTGTACGCTGCCCCCCCAGTGCCCCTCCTGTGTGTGTACGCTGTCCTTCCCCCCCAGTGCCCCCCGTGTGTATGCTGTCCTTCCCCCCCAGTGCCCCCCGTGTACACTGTCCCCTTCCCCAGTGCCACCCCCGTGTGTACGCTGTCCCCCCAGTGCTCCCCTGTGTGTGCTGCCCCCCCAGTGCCCCTGTGTGTGCTGCCCCCCCCCAGTGCCCCTGTGTATGCTGCCCCCCCCGTGTGTACGCTGTACCCCCCATGTATGCTGCCCCCCCATGTGTACGCTGTACCCCCCATGTGTATGCTGCCCCCACATTGCCCCCCCCCGTGTACGCTGTCCCCCCTAGTGCCCGCTTCCCCGTGTGTACGCTGTCCGCCCCCCTGTGTACGCTGTCCGCCCCCCTGTGTACGCTGTCCGCCCCCCTGTGTACGCTGTCCGCCCCCCAGTGCCCCCCTGTGTACGCTGTTCGCCCCCAGTGCCCCCTGTGTACGCTGTTCGCCCCCCAGTGCCCCCGTGTGTACGCTGTTCGCCCACAGTGCCCCCTGTGTACGCTGTTCGCCCCCCAGTGCCCCCGTGTGTACGCTGTTAGCCCCCGTGTGTACGCTGTTAGCCCCCGTGTGTACGCTGTTAGCCCCCCGTGTGTACACTGTTAGCCCCCCGTGTGTACGCTGTTAGCCCCCCGTGTGTACGCTGTTAGCCCCCCGTGTGTACGCTGTTAGCCCCCCGTGTGTACGCTGTTAGCCCCCCGTGTGTACGCTGTGTGTACGCTGTTCGCCCCCCAGTGCCCCCGTGTGTACGCAGTTCGCCCCCCCCCCCCAGTGCCCCCGTGGGTACGCTGTTTGCCCCCCCTGTGTGTACGCTGTGCCCCCTCCCGTATACGCTGTGCCCCCCCCTCCGTGTGTATGCTGTGCCCCCCTTCGTGTGAACGCTGTGCCCTTTAATATTATTATTATGTTTCCTGCCCAGACGCTGACCACCCCATGGTACCGCCGGGACTGAGACGCTTCCACAGCCTGCGGACCAGATTGAAGCGCTTCCTTGAGATGCCTCCGCCACCGGGAAGGCAGAAAGAAGCCACCCTGGTCATCAGAGGAGCAGCTGCACCCAGGTAAATACGTCCCCCCACTGTCCCTGTGTGTACCCTGTCCCCCAGTGCCCCTGTGTGTACGCTGTCCCCCCAGTGCCCCCCCGTGTGCGCTGTGCCCCCCATGTGTACGCTGTCCCCCCAGAGCCCCCGTGTGTACTCTGTCCCCCCCCCCAGTGCACTTCCGTGTGTACGCTGTCCCCTCAGTGCCCCCCGTGTATATGCTGTCCCACCAGTGCCCCCCCATGTGTACGCTGTCCCCCCATTGCCGCCCCCCGTGTGTACGCTATCTCTCCAGTGCCCCCCTGTGTGTATGCTGTCCCCCCAGTGCCCCCCCGTGTGCACGCTGTGCCCCCGTGTGTACGCTGTCCCCCCAGTGCCCCCTGTGTGTACGCTGTCCCCCCAGTGCCCCCTGTGTGTACGCTGTCCCCCCAGTGCCCCCTGTGTGTACGCTGTCCCCCCAGTGCCCCGTGTGTACGCTGTTCCCCCAGTGCCCCCTGTGTGTACGCTGTCCCCCCAGTGCCCCCTGTGTGTACGCTGTCCCCCCAGTGCCCCCTGTGTGTACGCTGTCCCCCCAGTGCCCCCTGTGTGTACGCTGTCCCCCCAGTGCCCCCTGTGTGTACGCTGTCCCCCCAGTGCCCCCTGTGTGTACGCTGTCCCCCCAGTGCCCCCTGTGTGTACGCTGTCCCCCCAGTGCCCCCCGTGTGTCTACGCGGTCCCCCCAGTGCCCCCCGTGTGTCTACGCTGTCCCCCCAGTGCCCCCCCGTGTGTCTACGCTGTCCCCCCAGTGCCCCCCCCCGTGTATACGCTGTCCCCCCAGTGCCCCCCCGTGTGTACGCTGTGCCCCCCGTGTGTCTACTGGCCGCCCCGTGTGTACGCTGTCCCCCTGCAGTGCCCCCCCGTGTGTACGCTGCCCCCCGTGTGTATGCTGTCCTCCCCCCCAGTGCCCCCCGTGTGTACGCTGTCCCCCCAGTGCTCCCCCATGTGTACACTGTACCCCCAGTGCCCCCCGTCCTGCCCCCAGTGCGTATGCAGTCCCGGCCCCCCATTGGCCGCTGTGTACGCTGTGCCCCCCGTGTGTACGCATTGTTGATGTTGTTGTTGTTATATTTCCTGCCCAGACTCTGTCCTCCCCATGCTGCCGCCGGGACTCGTCGGGACTAGGTTCAGGCGCTTCCACAGCCTGCGGCCTAACAGTCTGGTGAAGCCCCGGCCTTGAGTTGCCTCTGCCATCCAGAAGACAGAAAGCAGCCACCCGGGCCATCAGAGGAGTGGCTGCACCCAGGTAAATCCATCCCCCCACTGTCCCTGTCCCCTATCCCCACTATCCCTGTGCACACCCTGTCCCCCCCACTGTCCCTGTATGTACCCTGTCCCCCCCCACTGCCTGCCGTTTGTATGCTGTCTCCCCAGTGCCCTCCGTGTGTACTCTGTCCCCCCCTGTACTGCAGCTGCACTCAGGTAAATCCGTCCCCCCACTGTCCCTGTATGTACCCTGTTCCCCCAGTGCCCCTGAGTGTACGCTCCCCCCCAGTGCACCCGTGTGTACGCTGTCCCCACCAGTGCCCCCCATATGAACAGACCCCCCGTGTGTACGCTGTCCCCCCCGTGTGTACGCTGTCCCCCCCGTGTGTACGCTGTCCCCCCCGTGTGTACGCTGTCCCCCCCGTGTGTACGCTGTCCCCCCTAGTGCCCCCCTGTGTTTACGCTGTCCTCCTCAGTCCTCTCCCCCCGTGTGTATGCTGTCTCCCCCAGTGCACCCCCGTGTGTATGCTGTCCCCCCCCAGTGCCCCCCCCTCCGTGTGTATGTTGTCCCCCCGTGCCCCCCATGTGTAGGCTGTCCCCCCCCCAGTGTCCCCCCCCCTGTGTGTACGCTGCCCCCCCCAGTGCCTCCCCCCTGTGTGTACGCTGCCCCCCCAGTGCCCCCCCTGTGTGTGCTATCCTTCCCCCCCAGTGCCCCCCGTGTGTACGCTGTCCCCTTCCCCAGTGCGACCCCCGTGTGTACGCTGTCCCGCAGTGCCCCCCGTGTGTACGCTGCCCCCCCAGTGCCCCCCGTGTGTGTGCTTCCCCCCCAGTGCCCCCCGTGTGTGTGCTTCCCCCCCAGTGCCTCCCGTGTGTGTGCTTCCCCCCCAGTGCCTCCCGTGTGTGTGCTTCCCCCCCCAGTGCCCCTGTGTGTGTGCTGCCCCCCCCCCAGTGCCCCCGTGTGTATGCTGCCCCCCCAGTGCCCCCGTGTGTATGCTGCCCCCCCAGTGCCCCCCGTGTGTATGCTGCCCCCCCCATTGCCCCCATGTGTACGCTGTCGCCCCCCCCCCCATAGTGTCCCCCGTGTGTACGCTGTCGTCTCCCCAGTGCCTCCCCTGTGTGTTCGCTCCCCCCACAGTGCCCCCCGTGTGTACGCTGTACCCCCGTGTGTATGCTGCCCCCCCCCCAGTGCCCCTGTGTATGCTGCCCCTGTGCGTATGCGGCCCCCAAGTGACCCCGTGTGTACGCTGTACCCTGTGCCCCCTTGTGTATGCTGTCCCCCCATGTGTACGCTGTACCTGTTCCCCCCGTGTGTATGCTGTTCCCCCATGTGTACACTGTACCCTGTGCCCCCCGTGTGTATGCTGTCCCCCCCAGTGGCCCCCGTGTGCACGCTGTCCCCCCCCCCCGTGCCCCCGTGTGCACATTGTCATCGTCCCCGGTGCCCCTTGTGTGTATGCTGTTGCCCCTGTGTGTGTATGCCGTGCCCCCGTGTGTATACGCAGTCCCTCCCCCAGTGCCCCCCATGTGTATGCAGGCCCTCCCCCAGTGCCCCCCCCCCATGTGTACGCAGTCCCACCCCCAGTGCCCCCCCATGTGTACGCAGTCCCTCCCCCAGTGCCCCCCCATGTGTACGAAGTCCCTCCCCCAATGCCCCCCCATGCGTACGCAGTCCCTCCCCCAGTGCCCCCCATGTGTACGCAGTCCCTCCCCCAGTGCCCCTCATGTGTACGCAGTCGCTCCCCCAGTGCCCCCCCATGTGTACGCAGTCCCTCCCCCAGTGCCCCCCCATGTGTACGCAGTCCCTCCCCCAGTGCCCCCCCATGTGTACACAGTCCCTCATGTGTACGCAGTGCCCCCCGTGTGTACGCAGTCCCCCCAGTGCCCCCCGTGTGTACGCAGTCCCCCCCCCCCCAGTGCCCCTTGTGCATAAGCTCTGCCCCCCCTATGTGTACCCCGTGTGTACATTGTCCTCCTTCATGGCCTACAGTAAAGCTTCTACTCTCTGGGTGTCATGCTCATTGCCAGGGGCTTCTTGGGATGGATGTCTTGCCTGTTGACAGGGGTTTCATGCACTGGGACGGGTGTCATACTCAATGCCAGGGGTTTGTTATTCTTGTGGCCAGGGGTAATGCTCATTGCCAGGGGTGTGTTATCATTAAACATTTAAAAAATCTAATTGTATTCTTTCACTGAAATTTAAAATTTAAAATAAAAAAAAAAAAAATTGAAAAAAACCTATGAAATTCCAAAGACAAAAAACCTTACGGTTTCACATGTCCCATTAAGGCTTCTTTTATTATTATTATTATTATTATAATTTTATTTATAAGGCGCCACAAGTGTTTCGCAGCGCCGTACAAAGGAACAATACAGGGAGACAAAAACTTGGCATAACATTGAATAAATAACAAAAATACAGTACAAATAAAGAGCACCACAGTTCAATACACATTACAGCTTAAATGTAAGTAGTGAGGACCCAATCAACATACAACTAGAGGCTTGAGGCCAATGATGGAGATGAGTATGAAGATCTGGCATTTCTGAAACCTGTTGTAACTCTTCCACTCAAACGCCAAAAAGCAATGAAATTCCGATCATTAAGGCTGACGCCTTAATGGACGTGTTCCTTGCGCAATACAGATATGGTACGCCATCACAGCCTGTGGGTAAGTGCAGATTCAGCACTCTCACAGAGTGAGATTGCTGTCACTCACACAATGGTGGAGCTGCTAATTCACAGATTTGTGTGCTCATTGGAATACACACATGCAGTCTATGCAACTGAAGGTCTGAGCATTAAACAGAGCCGAGAGGATGGGGAAAAAGTGGTGTTGATTGGGGTAGGAGGCAGTGTGGTGCAGATGGGGAGGAATAGAAATGCGTAGATGGTAGGAAGGCTAAGCAGCACTGATGGGGGACTAACGGAGCAGATGGGTGGAAAACTGTGGCACGAATTGGGGAAGGTAAGGCAGAGTGATGCGATTGGTTGGGAAACAGAGGAGCAGTTGGAGGAAAGACAGCACTGATGGGGGAGGGGGTTCGGAGCAAAGGGGATAAAGGGAAAACAGAACAGCGTAGATGGAGAGGGGAGACAGCAGTACAGATGGAAGGAAACTGTCATGGATGAGGTGGGCAGAGCAGCATGGATGGAGGGGGAGACAGAGTATCGCTAATAGAGGGGAAGCCAGTGGCACAGATAGAAGGAAAAAGTGGCATCTGTGTGGAAAGACAGGGCAGGGCAGATGGGAATAGACACATTGTTGTGGATGAGGGAATCCACACAGCAGTAGGTATCGGGGAAGACAGAGCAGCATGAAGGCGTACGGGAGAAGAAAGAGTAGATGCATAGTAGTTGGGAGTATTATAGTTTTTGCAATTATGAAAGATGTTTCTGGTAACAGCATGTGAATACTAAATGAAATGGATATAGGTAGTGAGTGTGAAAGATGTTGGACCCTCAGTGGGATAGTTCTAGTAATAGTGTTTATTCTAGCACCCGCTATCTTTGAAAACCCATGCAGTTCCTCTACCCTGTCTGGGGTGTTGCTGTCTGCTGTAGTGTTTCTAGCACAGGTCTGGTTTGCAGTGCTGATATACAGATCACACTAGAAGCACTACAGCAGACAGCTACACCCCAGGCAGGTAAGAGGAACTGCATGAGTTTTCAAAGATGGCGGGTGCTAGAATGAACACTATAGTAACTCAGTGGGCTAGACCGTTTTAGATGATTGCAGGTACTTATTAGGATGAGTGCGCCACATAACTTTTCAGACCTTCAGTTGCATAGACTGCATGTGTGTATTCCAATGAGCACACAAATCTGTGAATTAGCAGCTCCACCATTGTGTGAGTGACAGCAATCTCACTCTGTGAGAGTGCTGAATCTGCACTTACCCACAGGCTGTGATGGCGTACCATATCTGTATTGCGCAAGGAACACGTCCATTAAGGCGTCAGCCTTAATGATCGGAATTTCATTGCTTTTTGGCGTTTGAGTGGAAGAGTTACAACAGGTTTCAGAAATGCCAGATCTTCATACTCATCTCCATCATTGGCCTCAAGCCTCTAGTTGTATGTTGATTGGGTCCTCACTACTTACATTTAAGCTGTAATGTGTATTGAACTGTGGTGCTCTTTATTTGTACTGTATTTTTGTTATTTATTCAATGTTATGCCAAGTTTTTGTCTCCCTGTATTGTTCCTTTGTACGGCGCTGCGAAACACTTGTGGCGCCTTATAAATAAAATTATAATAATAATAATAATAATAAAAGAAGCCTTAATGGGACATGTGAAACCGTAAGGTTTTTTGTCTTTGGAATATATATATATATATATATATATATATATATATATATATATATATATATATATATATATATATATAAAGCAGTATTAGGATAAGTGATGCTCATATATACAGTAGTGTCTCTCTCTGTATAAATAATTACAGTGGATGTAGGTTAAGAGAAAATATTTAATTAGTGCTATAGTACCCTAACAGGATACACAAAAAATGTAGATAATACTGTAATTGGTCTGCCTGATATGTGTGTGCAGTATACTTCTCACCATTCCACTTTAAATTAACAGTACACCAATTGTTTTCCAGGAAATTACCACCTCAATTCATCACTCGCTACTGTTCTGTTAGCAAGGCAACAACTGATAGAATCTTTTAATGAAACACTGCACTAACTCAATGTACTGTACATACAGAACAATACAAAAGGCATAATGATGTAATGGCTGAATTCACACCAAAGCCATTTTCTCCACTTACATTGTCTCAAAGTCACAATTGATTTCTCTTTTTCATCACATAAAATGTGTTATTTTATGCTCTTGTTATGACTATTTTAGTATTTCAACTACTCTATTTTCTGTAAGTCACCTAGTAATTTTATTACTCTCATTCACCTTGTCCCTCTTTTTAGCAGCTTTCCCTATGATGCCCCTTTCAGACCGCACTTTGGAAACGGTATATTGCCATTTTTTTACCGTTTTAAAACAGTAATCTGTGCGGTCTGAAAGGTGCAGATCCAATTAACCAGTTTTTTCAAACCGGTTAAAATGCAGGGTCCTACCCGTTTCAGACCCGGTATTTTGGGATCAAAATCAGGTCTGAAACGGTATTTAGTACCCAGCCAATGAGCTGGGTCCTAAATTCAGCGCAGTGAATATTTAATGAGCGCTCATTAAATATTCACAGCACTGGAGCCGCCCCCACGCGCGTGTCGACCCCCCCCCCGCGCACATGTCGACCCACCCCCCGTGCAGCCGGTACCTCCGTTGTGGATCCCGGCAGTGCAGTATGGTCGGAAGCACTCGTAAAAAAAAGTGTCTTTCAGAAAATGGCTGCCCCATAGGAAAACCCGTTTAAAAAAACTGTCTTTCGTATGGGGGCAGCCATTTTCCAAAAGTCACTTTTCTTATAAGAAAAATGACTTTCGGAAAATGGCTACCCCCATACGAAAGACAGTTTTTTAAAACAGGTTTTCCTATGGGGCAGCCATTTTCTGAAAGACACTTTTTTTCATAAGTGCTGCCGACCATACTGCAGTGCCGGGATCTGCAACCGAACTCAGGTACCTGCTGCACGGAGGGGAGGGGGGGACGGGGGGGAGGGGGGGGCGGGAGGGCGGCGCTGAAGGCTGCACTGGCTTTGACCCTGTATTTGGAAAGTTTCCAAAAACTGGTCTGCCAGTGTCAAAAAATCGGCACTTAAACGGTAATATACCGTTTAAGAGGTGCGGTGTGAAAGGGGGTTTACCTGGCAGACCCGTTTTTGAAAACGTTTTCAAATACAGGGTCAAAGCCAGTTATGTGGTCTGAAAGCAGCATGACCTACTTCCACCCTCCGCCCCCTCCCTTGTACCTCCCCAATAATGACACAGACAACAGTATTGCTATTTAAAGGGTCACAGACAAATTTATTGATTGAAATTGAATTGGTAGCTCAAAGGGTGGCAGTAAGAAGCAGTGTGTACCAGAAGCAACAGCCTCTCAATCAATAAATATTTCCTTAACCAATGGGGTGGACGACCTTTAGCCCCTGTGCAATTTGGTTGAGATGAAGCACTCCCATTATTTGGCTAAGCACAGGCCCCTCCTCAAAGATGGCGGCCTGGTCTTCCCTCCTGGGAAGTGACAATCTTGCCATTCTCACAGGGGAAATGCCGGCCAACCATTATCACGCCTCTAGAGGCCGCTGAGGTGCACTGCTTACCTACCTGTCAGAAGGCCATAACTTTAGTCTACATGCCTATTAATGCATTTTACACTATTGTACATACCCCCTTCTCCAAATACAAAGTATAATCACATGTTGCAGACCTCAATTTTTTTAAATTTTGCTCCACAAGTATTGGGAGTGCAACACTCATTGGGTGAGATATACACAAGGTTTTTTGCCTTGCTGCACCTCGCTCCTAATTAAATTCAGTAAAGTATGGCAGAATACCAATTCTGTGGGATCCTGGGGGGAAAGATGTAACAAACCTTGGAGATAGATAAGAGGAGAGTGTGCGGGTGAGGTAGTGGGTGATGGGGAGAGATAATGGAGAGCTGGAGAGAGGAATGAATAGCTTAGAACAAATGTCACTGTATTTCAATGCATCATTGGCTTTACAATTATTGCCATTTTGTTTTTTTTTTGTTTTTTTTACAAATGGCCCAAAACTGTTTATGATTTTTTTCTATAGGTATTTAACAAAACAATCTGCCTGACTTGGATCACTTAAGTGTGACTACAGTAAGTGTAAGGGAGAAATGTAAAAGGATCAGACATTCAGAAAGTGACAGATTTGGTAAGAAATCTCCAGTTTTTCTAAAGCGGCAATCATTTACACTGCAAACCCAGTTTGATTTTGAATTGTAAATGGTTATCGCTTTAAAAAAACTGGAGATTTCTTACCAAATCTCTAACTTTCTGAATCTCTCATCCTATTAAATTTCACCCTTACACTTACTGTAGTCACACTTAAGTGATCCAAGTCAGGCAGATTGTTTTGTTAAATACCTATAAAAAAAATCATTAATGTCAGTGTTCCATCAATTATGCACTCCTCACATTGTAGACATTTTAATATTTCCTAAGTAAAACATATCTCAAATGATGACTATGGTGCTTACTGAAGTGCATTAGTGTGACAGTTTTCTCAAGACCACAATAGACATCTCTCCCTGCCGCCATTAGCCATTGCGAAAAAAATCAGGGTAAAACCATGTATTGCCACATACAGTAAAGCTGCGCAATGGTAACAAAAACATCACAAATGTTAGGTTTTATATATGGAAATCTATGGTGTTTTCTGTAAATTGTGGTAAGATAAGGAAACATTGTAAGACTAATTCCAGCATAATAATCAATTTTATTTGAATTAAAATATAAAAATGGGCATGTTCACAATAATTTTAGTATCGCCTGAAAGTATTACTGGTTAATTGGAGAATTCTCTAAATTCTTCTTCATGCACTTTTTTTTTTAGTAAGCAGATCACATTTTCATACTTGTAATGGGAAAAATGATCTGCCCAACTCTACTAAATTTAAATAAAAAATAAAAAAATACCAGAGGGAGCCCTATGATAACAATGCTATCTTCAGAGAGCGTTAATAGGGCAGTTTGGCTATGCCTGTACAGCTTTCTGTCTCTGCTGGCATTGAAGGCTGAGCTCGGATCCATCCCCAGTGATCAGCTCAGTACGTCCATAAGGACCACATGAATGATCACTGTGTAAGATAAAATAAAAATAATAATAAAAAAAACTAACCTGCACCCAGGGATCAATGGGAAGCAATTTTAGAGCTACTGACATCTGTTTCTGTGATCCTGGTCAGTAAAAAATGCAGAGATGCTGCAAAGTTCAGGCAGCTTTGTTCACTGATTATAGGGGTCACAGTAGCAGCACAGGTGAACAGATGACTGGAGTTCACCAATTACTATTTCTGAGCGCACCCAACTATCTTTTTAGCACAGCATCATTGGGGACATTGCGATGGGGTAGCCAGCGGTGGCGCCGATGCAAGCACAGTTAGGGGTAAATTTACTAAAGCTTCTCAAAATGAAAAAAAGGTGATGTTGCATCACATTTTGGCTAACATTTTCTAGGATACATGCTTGCTCCTGAGGAAGCCGGCCACTGATACAGCCGGGGAAACGAGTTGAGCCTTCTATTTCCATGTGTCTGGACCCCCCATCCACCCCAAAGAGTGACCAGTCCTTTCATTCCCGACGACGACCCAAAACTCCACTTAAAAACTGGACCTTCATCTGGGATATACGCCATATTCCTAAATCCAGCTAAAAGGAGGACATTCGCCAAATAGGGAGCCTTTTACAATTCAAGGCAAGGACATTCTGGAGTCACCTTCCCTGGACCAGCCCCATATCCAGGTGATACATAAAAAGGATGGTAATATAACATTTTATTATGGAGTCCTAGACTTTCTATTGCGCAAAATTGCTCACATCAAAAATCCTACAGCACCTATTGAATATTATTCATTTTTACTACCTTATAGTTTTATTATTCATGTATGCATACATATTTGTCTTTTAGAAATGTATTGATAGAATATTGTGTAAAATAAAAATGTATACTTTTTCAAACCGTTGAGTACATCTTATTGAAGCAGCCAGCGCCGGCACACCCTCTTTCTTTACAGGTGAACAGATGACTGGATTTCACCAATTACTATTTCTGAGCGCACCCAACTATCTTTTTAGCACAGCATCATTGGGGACATTGCAATGAAAAAAAGGTGATGTTGCATCACATTTTGGCTAACATTTTCTAGGATACATAAAATACATGATAGACAGAATCTGATTGTTTGCTACAGGCAAAATCAGCCATTTTTAATTTTTAGAGGCTTTAGTAATAAATCTCCCCTTTGACTCTCAGGGTGAGAGGTTTGGAGCAAGGAGTTACAGTAACAGTTTGTTTACATTACTACATGTAATGGTTCTAACATCCTTGCAATATATGCAAATATTGCATTGTGAATTTGTGCAAATGTATTCTATCATATCCACCTTTGAGTTGTGGATTGAAATACATTTGACCATTTTGATAACATTTTGTAGCTTTTATGTATTGAGGTTGATCCTATTACTTATAAAGGGTACAATGTGCTGTTGCCACGTTGTTTAAATGCCTGGGCCTAATTCAGGTTGGTTTGCAAAAGCAAAATCTCTCTATAATGGGCTAAACCATGTACACTGCAGGTGGGGCAGATATAACTTATGCAGAAAGTTACATTTGGGTGAGGTATGTTCAAACTGAATTCTAATTTGCAGTGAAGAAAGGAAGCAGCCAGTATTTACTCTGCACAGAAACAAAATAACTCACCCCTAATCTAACTATCTGCACATCTTACATCAGCCCCACCTGCAGTGCACATGGTTTTACCGATTAAAGAAGAAGTTTGCTTTTGCAAACCAGCCTGAATCACTCCCGATTTCACATCCTTCACAGGCTTGTTTCAGCCTGAATTTCTACAAAATTACTCACTGCCCTATGGGCTTTCTTTGTGAATTCCAGCCACCATAATTTGTGGCAGCAGTTGCAAAGATACGGACTAGCGAATTCATCCCAATTACTAGGCTCTACCCCATTGTTGGTAAATTTCTCCAACCTATAGCATACCTCCCAACTGTCCCACGTTTCGCGGGACTTCCCATTTTTATGGGATGGTTCCGCATCCCACCTGGGGCTGGCATTGTCCCACAGCGGGGGGGGGGGGGGGCAGTTGGACGTCCCGCCAGCCTGAAGGGAATAGATCCTGTGTGTTTGCGCACAGCGCCAATTCAGAGATACAGAGGGGGAAAACCAGGGTCATGGCCTAAAGATGCGGCACCCCTGCAAGGCCAGGCCCCTTTTACACAGGCCATGACCCTTTTTCGGGCACATGCGAATGTCCAGCTTGGAGACTAACTACTGTTGGGAGGTATGCTATAGTATCAAATCAGTATATCATAAAAAAAGTAGTATACAACGTATCAAGTTCGATTTTATAATATCCATCAATTAAAGAATATAGAATACAAACATTTATAGAAGTATGAAAAGAAAGCAAAACTCTGCACAGCAGTGTGGGACACACATGTGTATGTAGAATAACAGCTCACCACTTCCAGTTCTTGTGATTGTGATTGAAAATCCTATAATTTGAGGCCAGATTTACAAATATTGAATTTGGATAACCTGGTCTTGAACCTCGCTTCTTCCCCTTGTATTGTTTCTCAAGATCATTCTGTTTTTCTGGGCTCTGTGCTGCATCTCATACCCCTTTCCCACTGCAGCTCTTAAACGGTAAATTGCAGTTTTTTCCCCACAATTTACCGTTTAAGGCTGCAGTGGGAAAGCGCCAGAGTTGAAATACTGGTTAAAGTTAACCGGTATTTCAACCCGCTTAAAAAGCAGAGTCCTACATGTTTAAATACCATTTTTAAGGCAGTGGGAATCCCTCTTAAACGGTATTTAAAATACCACACTACTTCCCCCTCCCCTGGTACCTGCCCTGTGCCCACCCTCCCCTGATACTTACCTTCGTGGGGGATCCGGGCAGCGGGGTTCACGCACTGCTGGGGAGGCATCGGGTCCAGAATGGGCACAGTACTTTGGGTCCCTCTGGATGCTGGGCAGTAAGGACGCAGCGGGGTCCATCCCACATGGGCACGGTGCTGTGGGTGCTGGTGGTGCAGCAGGGTCCATTCGGGGTCCATTCGGGGTCCATACGGCGTCGGGGCAGTCCCTGCAGCTGATGGGAACTAATAGTCCCCACTATGCGCATATCTAATGAGCGCCGTGCCTATCAATTAGCCACTCATTACATATGCGCATATGCAATGATCGGCTCATTGATATGCACAGCGCTCAGTAGACATGCACATAGTTCCCATCAGCTGCAGGGACTGCCCCGACGCCGTATGGACCCCGAATGGACCCTGCTGCACCACCAGCACCGTGCCCATGTGGGATGGACCCTGCAGCGTCCCCACTGCCCAGCATCCAGAGGAACCCGAAGTACTGTGCCCATGCCGGACCCGATGCCTCCCCAGCAGTGCGTGAACCCTGCTGCCCGGATAAGGTAAGGTAAGTATCAGGGGAGGGTGGGCACAGGGCAGGTACCAGGGGAAGGGGGGTATATTACTGGTTAATTACCGTTTTGTAGCTTTCACAAGGGGTTCAATGTGAAAGGTACAAAAACGGTAATTAACCAGTAATATACCGTTTACTACATGCAGTGGGAAAGGGGTTAAAACCTGCTTTGACCCGTTTAAAGAACCGTTTAAAAAAAACGGGTCAAAGCAGGTTTAGCAGTGGGAAAGCAGCATAATTGTCAACTACATTGCTATCATTGAATTACACTCTGTTTACATTTTCATGGCATTTGTATTGTCATCGTTTACTTCATATGACTTCAATTAAAAAAAAATATTTAATTTGTAAATTTGACCCAAATAATAGTGATTCTGATATATAAACGTTTATATCTTCTACAAATAAATCAAACCACTTTCATATACAGATAGCGCAGGCCTTATGCTTGCTGGCGAATCGCCAGCAGCATGCTGCTGGCGATCCGCCAGCAACACGGCGCGCCATCTGACTGAAACGCGCGTGCGTCCCCCACGCACGTGCGTCTCAGTATCCGGGCGGCCGGCGGGCGAGGCGGACGCAATACTGTCCGCCTCCCGCTCGAGGGGGGCTGGGGGGACCCGAGGAGGCTGTGGGGGGGTGCGGGCGCCCGGTGTGGGCACCGGGCGACCGAGGGCAGCACCGTCGGAAGGGGACGCGCGCGCACCTCGTGCGCGCGCGTCCCCTTCCGACACACAGATGGCGCGGGAGCAGGGAATGGCGATGGCGACGCCATCGCCATCCCCTGCAAAGATGAGCCCGGCCCCATCTGTAGGAACAAGAATTTAGATGACCACATCCATGTCATGTTCTTATTCCTATTTACCAATGTGTTATCAAGTTCTAGGCTCTGTTCAGGGCAACACATGCTTATAAGGCCAATTGCCTAATATATGTTACAATATTACAGAGGTTTAGAAAATTTCATAAATAGAAGGATTTCTTTACTTTAAAAAATGAAATGCTGATTCTGTTTGTGACATCACTAGGGGCAGGGGCGGATCCAGGATAAAATGACAGGGGGGGGCACCATGATAAAAAAGGGTTTGGGTGGGGGAGGGGCGGTGTTAGTGGTGCCAGTGTACATGCTAAGAGAGCGGCAGGAGAGGGTGGGAATGGAATTAAAAATAGGCCCTGGCATTTAAAGTACGCCACCATGGCGACAAAAGTGAAGGATGTAGTTGTGCGCGCGCCAAAGGCGCGCTTCGGAAAAGGGTGTATGGCCACTCAACAGGGGGCGTGTCAACGCCATATACAACTTCTACACATTATGCAACAAAATACTAGACCCCATTATACTTGCCCCTTACACATAATGCCACATGGATTGAGCCAAAATTCTAATAATGCCACATGGATTGTGTCAAAATTCACATAATGCCACATGGATTGAGCCAAAATTTACATAATAAAACACACGGATTGAACCAAAATTCAAATAATGCCAAATGTATTGTGTCAAAATTCACATAATGCCACACGGATTGAGCCAAATGCATAAAATGCCATACGGATTGAGCCAAAATTCACATAATGCCACATGGATTGGGAAAAAAATCACATAATGCCACACGGATTGAGCCAAAATTCCCATAATGCCACATGGATTGAGCCAAAATTCACATAATGCCATACGGATTGAGACAAAATTTACATAATGCCACATGGATTGGGAAAAAATTCACATAATGCCACACGGATTGAGCCAAAATTCCCATAATGCCACATGGATTGAGCCAAAATTCACATAATGCCACACGGATTGAGACAAAATTTACATAATGCCACATGGATTGAGCCAGAATTCACATAATGCCACACAGATTAAGCCAAAATTCACAATACACTTCATAAAAAGGGACATTGTCCACCAAAGGCTCGCATTAAACATTTACACCATAATGTCCATTACACGTTAAGTTACACGCTATTATGTCCATTATGTGTTATGCCAAACACCATAATGCCTATTAAAAATTATGCTACATAAGTGCTGCTTCTCTACATGCTCATTGCCAGAGGTTCCATGCTTGTTGCCATGTGGGATTACATGCTCATTGCCAAGGGGGAATACATGCTTGTGGTAAATCGGGGACAGCCGCCGCCAGGCAGAAGTGATAGCCACTGACAGTGGCAGAGCCTGGCTGTATTCAGAGCACTGCAGGTCCCGGCTGTTTGAAATAATACCCCTTTCACACCAGAAAATGCATTCCCAGGTTGGCCCCTTTTACACCAGCCTAGTCCCTGCATTTTCTGGTGTGGGGGGGAGAGAAAACCACCCCTCCCCCCTTTAACCAGTTATCTCATTTAACCGGCTATATCTTCGGAACCAACTGACCCATTTACATGAGACAAGTATTATATTGAAGAACTTTTGAGTGGGCTTTGAATGATTTTGGTCCAGTTAAACTGGAACTTTTGGTTCCAGAGTAATCTGCTCTCAAAGAACATGAACAGCCATGAAATTACATTTCAAAAATAAAAAAAATCGGTTTACATGCAATATCTCTGGAACCGATTGACCGATTTGGACCAGCCTGATATCATATTGAAGGTCCAGCGATTTGGAATTGAATTAAATCAACCACAAGCTTCTGTGATGCCAGGGCGGAAACTGGCAGCTCGGAACCGGTGGGGGTCGGAATTGACGGGTCCCATATTATCCTATGGGGAAAAAACGTTACAGGTTTGCCAGGCGATATCTCCGGTTCCCGGGGGGCTAGAGACACGGGGCTGAGCTCATTGGAAATCCCTGGTCCTCAGCTACAAAATAAGTGACAGGGGGGCACGTGCCCGGGTGCCCCTTCCCCCCTGAATCCGCCACTGACTAGGGGTATGATTTTACCCATCTGTAATCTCTATAGAGGATAGTGTAATCTCTATCCTTGAGATCTGCTACCCATTCATGTTTTACAGACCACCTAGCTGGTGCACAGGTGTAGTATACTAATTACTTATCTGTGCATTTTCAAACATGTTCTGCATTCATGTATAACTGACACATTCTACAAATCCATGTGTGGCCTGGAAATCATGAACTGAGGCTAGACCACGAGGACTGGTTTGGCCACTCCTGCTATAGAGTGTATGTTACCTAGAAGACTGCAGAATGCTCACATAATCTGATGCTTTATATATATATATATATATATATATATATATATATAGTAGGAAAAAACTTATGAGTAAAGTAACTAAAAATGTTTACTGTTTTTTTAGAAAAAGGATGAGAGCTTACAAACCACAACACACCATAAGCATGCTAGCATTTATTAGAAGCTATCATCAATAGAGATACTTAGCATAAGAGATAATGTTGTACTGGGCATACTACTTAATGATCTGTAAGATCTTGTTTTGCAAGAGTATGTATGTTATGGTACATTTGTGGCTCGACAGACTGATTTAAAATGAATGGTTATATCTGCCATCTCATCTGATATGCAAGGTGTAATGTAGCATAACTTATAGATGCTATATATTTCTCTAATCTGAATGAGCTGTCATTACCAATATTGGGCAAAGTCTAACAGCTTCAAAGCAATCCATATTTTATTTAGCTAAATGTCCTTAAGAAACATCTTAAAAAGTTATTTAATAAGAATCCAGAGACTTGTGATAACTACATACAGATAGTGGTAGATGCTCAATTTAGTTCAGTAAAACTTTTCAGGTGCATGCAAGGGAGGGGTTAATACTTAGTAAGTAACAAGACATTGGTTCCCCCGGCACACTGAATAGTTTTAGCAACCAATCTTGAACACTACATGGTAATAGAATTCAGAGATATTGGTTACATATACCTGCGCAGGTGTATGATATGCCCCCAAGCCGCGTCAAGGCTACTCTGTATATTGGGGGTCCCTAGCGCTATATCTAGGTGCAGGGTGTGGCACCCCAAAAACTATCATAAGCTAGGAGGCCCAGTGCGGCATGCCAGTGAGATACTAAGTGTTAATAATTAGTGATAGGAAGCCGAAGCTATACATAAGGAGAGAGATAAATTAAATGTAATTAAAGTAAGAGATAGATAGTGTTAGTGAGGGAAAAGTGTTAATAGAATGTAAGGGCATGCCGCACTAAAGCCACCCAGCCCAACCAGTCCAGGGGCACCGCACCCCACACCACTGTTACCCTAAATTGGGTCTACAATTAGTCAGCAAGGAGCCACATGATAATGGCTCCTTACTTGGTATATCTGAACTAAGAGCTACCTACCTTGGAGCAACCCCAGACTACTCCATGTGGCATATCAGGACCTGCATCTCCGCCTAATACAGGCTCCTCTCTGCCTCTCACAACATACATACAGATAGTGGTAGATGCTCAAATAAGTTCAGTAAAACTTTTCAGGTGCATGAAAGGGAGGGGTTAATACTTAGTAAGTAACAAGACATTGGTTCCCCCGGCACACTGAATAGTTTTAGCAACCAATCTTGAACACTACATGATAATAGAATTCAGAGATATTGGTTACATCAGGGGTTCCCAATCTTTTCCGAATCACGGCACCCTAGAGTATCATAACTTTTCCACAGCACCCCTAGGCCCAAAACAATATATATAAAATTAAATATATTCTGTTTATATGCGCCTCTTAGGTTCCGTTATGTGGTAAAGGGCAGAATTTGCTTCAGTTTGTACACATATTTTATGATTGGCAGCCACCAGCACTGGTTTTGTCCATAAATAATTGATAATAAATAATTTGAATTGGTCCTGGATGTCCAACCCGAGGCACCCCTGCAAGTGTCCCGAGGCACCCCAGGGAGCCGCGGCACACAGTTTGGGAACCATTGGGTTACATATAGCTGCGCAGGTATATGTAACCAATATCTCTGAATTCTATTATCATGTAGTGTTCAAGATTGGTTGCTAATACTATTCAGTGTGCCGGGGGAACCAATGTCTTGTTACTTATGATAACTAAACAGTTATCGTTGTTTATGGGGTCTATACAATTAGGCTCACCCTGTTAGTCTGTGGCGCTATGCACAGTGGCGTAACAAAAAAATTAGCACCCCCTCCCCCCACTGCCAGAAAATGTCAGCGCCCCCCCTCCAGTAAAGTTAAGACACCCCACCCCACCCCCCCACCCCCACCTTACCTCCCTCCCCATCTGTGGCCGGGACCCGCAGATCTGCTTGTCTGAGTCCCGGCGCTCCTCCTGGCTCCTTATGAAAAAAAGGTCCTTCACAAAATGTCCGTCCCCTTACAGGAATTATTCCAGAGTCCAATGTATTTCAGCCTGTGGTTCTAGGACCTCAGTGCAGCAGCTGTGTCCTAGATTGCTCCAGCCTGTGTCTGAGTATTCCAATAAGCATACCTGCCATGTATCCTGTGAGAACCATTGCATCCAGTCTGTGAGATCCTGAGAACCATTGCATCCAGTCTGTGAGATCCTATCTGTGTCCAGCTTCTGTCCGGAGGTGGACACACATTGTGGAGGAAGTCGCACCTTTCATTAAAATCTGCCATTGGTATTCTCACGGCGCCAGCTGGAGCCATAGGTTTTGTACCGTGACAGAGTCACGGAGGTGGTTAGGTAGCAGACCTAACCGCATGCTACTTGTGTATTTTGTTTGTTTGTCTCACAATAGATGCTGGAGATATTTGTCTAGTCTTGCAACGGTGTCGCTTAGGCAGTTAGGTTGCAGACCTATCTGCAATACCTTGATTATAGTTCTAGTTTGGTTTATTGTAATTGATTTGCATTATAGCTTTAAAGGCCGCAAATCTTTATCTGCAAGGTTGCATATTCTAATCCATGTTCATGTGCAGAGCTTAGTTTGTGTTGTTTAGTCAGTTTAACCTTTTACTTGGTTGGAACTTTGTGTCACCCCAAAAGACGAGGTGGCATCCAAGTACAGGGTGGAGCTAGTCTGCCCTGGAAAGTCGGCTATTAGTGGCAAAGTCTAAAGGCCCCCATACATCGAGGCGATATGGTTAGATTTGGGCCGATTGCGACCAATCGGACCGTTACATCGGACCAAATCGCCTCTTCCTGACATGCCGTGGGGTCCGATTCGTGGTCCCGTGCGCATCGGACCCGACCGGCAGGCCGTCCGACCACCCGTTCCTCCAGGCGGCGAGGCAGGCGGGAAGCAGGGACGCATGGGATCCATCACAATGGATCGCATGTGTCCCTGCCACCGGGAAGGTCCCAGCTGCTCGCACTCTGTCGGGTCAGTACACTGCTGCGAGACGTCGCAGGCAGTCTATGGGCACCTTAAGAATTCTGCAGGTGCCACCCAACTCAGGGTATAGTAATATAGTCAGGGTCAGGTGCTGCTGTGGCTTCACCACCTCAGCCACAGAAGCACAATTCAAGCTGTAATCAACACCTTGCAGACCTGCCAGTCAGAGCGAGTTCACCCCAGATTATCATAACAGTAGGTATAGAATTCTCCACCAACTGTAAAGGTGGTTCAGTGATCTATTTATTAGGCAACTTGGTATTGTCAGCACACCAGAGAAGGAGGTTTAGAGGACATTTATTAAACATTCAGGAATTCAACATTTTTCATTAACCCCTTATAACTTAAAATTAAACTACTGTAATATGGCTATGTAAACATGCACTATAAAAAAATCAAGTGTAATTAATGTTTTAATGTGTTAAATTGAGCCTGAGAGATAAAGTCCTGGTTTAGAAAATGTGATGTACTATACACAAATTGTAAAAAATGAAAGCAGTCCTAAACAATTAAAAACTGTCTATAAAAAGCTAAATAATATCATCTTAAATGCATCCACTTTAGAGTATTTGCTGTAAGATGTGTCTAATTATAGCATGGCATTTTAAAGTAAGGATAAAAATCAGGTTCAATGCTAAGGTCGGAAGAGTCATATTGATTTATTTCCAAGAGTGGAAAGGGAATGTGACAGAACACCATTCTGCCGCTTATTACAAATGCAGGAATGGCAATCCATTGTGTCTCCGTCCTCCATTGTGTGTCTTTGTTAATGTGATATTAAAAGGTCATATGACTACTTTAGTCATGTGTTACATCATCTGAGCTGCATCTTCTCGGGATGCACAGTGCTCTTTATACAATTCAATTATGATTAATGGGCTCCCAACTCTGCAATGCTATTAATGTTTTCTCCCCAGTAGTTAACATCTTATTTTTATGTTCCTCTCTGCCTTGGCAGTTTGACCCCAACTCCATGCTCTTCTTCCCTGTCAGACATTCAGATAACATTTTATATATTATAAAATCACATCCATGATGTTACCGTAAATGGTTGGTGGTGCTGCTAGTAGTGAGTGCAAGGGGCAGGTCGATTCTTCTGGTAGCAAGGTGGAAGGCATGAGCCAAAAATCACATTATGCCACACAGAATGATCCAAAATTCACAAAATGTCACACAGATCGAGTTAAAAATAACTTTATGCCGCACTCTAGGAGACAATAATCACATTATAGGTATGTCAAACAGTATAAGCCAAAGTTCACATTATGCAACACAGAATGAGACAAAATTGCCATGGAATGAACCAAAAAATTCCATTATGCAGCACAGTATGAGCCAAAAATTACATTATTCAACACAGTATGAGACAAAATTCAGGAACAGAGAGAATGACAACAGGGACATAGGGACAGAGAGAGTGACAGCAGGGACAGAGTGAGAGGGACTGCAGGGACAGAGATAGTGACACAGGCACAATGACAGCAGGAGACACAGACAATGACAGCGGGAGATGGGTAGAGTAACAGCGGGAGTCGGGGTGAATGACAGCAGGGAGAATGGGACAGAATGCCAGCAGGAGACATGGGGACAGGGACAGTAACAGCAGGAAACACAGGAACAGGAACAATGACAGAGGGAGACAGGGAGAAGGACAGTGGGAAATAGAGGGACAGGGAGATGACAGACGGGGTTGGTAAGAGAGAGAGCATAGGACAAAGAAAAAGAGCAGAGAGAAAAGGGGATGGTAATAGACGGGAAAAAAGAAAGACGGGATATGGGAGCTGAGGCGACGAGGAGTGAGCATGTGTGAGGCGATGTGGCAGATGCAAATGGGAGCAAGAGGGTGTGAAGCAATGTGGCTGAGGTGATGGTGGATTGAGAAAGTGTGAGGCGATGGGGGCGAGGGGGTGTGAGATGACAGGGGGGTGAGAGGATGTGAGGTGACAGGGTGGGGGGCGAGAGGGTGTGAGGCATTTGGGAGTGAAAGGGGCTGATGCAAAGTGGAGCATGAGATACTGAGGCAACGGGGTGAGGCAATGCAAAGTGAGAAGGTGTGAGGTGGCTTAAAGAGCCGGGTGGCCACTGCTACTCTGATGACCTGCGCGGCCACTTCTTTTGATGCCTTGATGCTCCCTGGCAGCCGGGCGCACACCAGGTGTGAGCCCGTCAGAGGCATGAAGAGGTCCAGGAGGGTAGTAATGAAAGCTGGGCGCCCACCTGGGGTAGGGAGAGATCAAAGCGGCATGCAGTGGTGACAGGAGCAGTGGCAGTGACTGCAGGGGAGGCAACTCACAGGAGGCCTATACAGAGCAGCATCCTATGTGCATACAGACACTTTCGGTTCAGTGGGAAGAAGTGCCGGTATGCCATACCGCTGCATACTGGCCCACTTCGACCCCTGCCCCTTAGTATCCCTTTGGCTATAGATACAGGTGACCATAGAGATATCTGCTGCTATCTTTCACCTTAAACAGCAAAAACCAACCCCTTTTTTTTCAATGAGGATTGAATGTACATTCTATTCAATGTACCAAGCCCCGGAATGCAAGCATGAGCCTGGTAGCTAACAGTATCTTCATATGACATTAGCAATTGTAGACTATAGGCTACAAATACTTTATCGACATTTACTTGGATGGGTATCCATATCCCCAGCAATGGGTGGTAGTGAGCCCCTGTCCCTACATGTGTTCATTCAGATGATCCTTGATTTCTAATTTCCAAAGTAACCGTGGAGAAGAAATCTAATTAATTGGGTCTTGATATTAAATTTGCCCTATTGAGACACCACCAATAAATGGCTATAAGTCATGAACAACTTTGCTGTATATCACAACAAAGGTTAATTAGTATACACACAATACATAAAGAGGGTCATGGTGAGGTTTTTGCATTTGTTTTATTGTAATTTATTCTACGCTAGGTACAGAAGTCCTAATTTGTGCTGAGACTTTTCATACATTATAAATGTGTGACCTTTAGCTGCTTAATTAACACAGCAAAAGGAAGTAACAGGATATTTCAAAGCTGAATTGCATGTTAGAATGTTATTTTGTTTCAGAGTAAAAATATGTTTCTTAATGCCCCATACGATATTGCGCTGTATACATTGAAGTATGATGAACTATCAGCTAGTGTAAGGGATTCCAGGAGTTACAGCATAAACATGTCTCTGGAACGCTCAGTTCTCTAGCATTGTGTATTTTCATTTACAGTATGTACTGTAGGTAATATGTGCTTATAAATATATGGTAGTTGGTAAAATGTCCACGTTGTTGTTGTTTTTTTTAAACCTACAGCCCAAAAAACATGTTTATATTTTTAATGCACCGTGATATAGTTACACGTTCAATTAAAACATATACACAATTGTGGAATATCATTCAAATGTTTTTGGTTAAAAGAAGTCGTTTTAAGAAAGGCCTTTTGAGTATCAACAGGTACAAATTTACTTACAGGATCACAAATTGAACAAATTTAGACTTCAATTTTGTTTTCCTGGCAACCATTGTGATTTCGGAATTTTCTATAAATCACAGACATTTGTGTATTAAGAAAAACTGGAAAGTTTATTAACTGAATACAACAAATGTCTGGCAGACGCTCAAATTTTTTTATTTATTTTTTTGGGAGGGGGGCAGGGTTTCTCTCCAAGCCAACCTCACAGATTCTATCACTTGCCCTGTAAGGTGGTTGGATGCATGCTCAATGCTGCAAATCGTGTCACTGAAGTGGGTAGCAGGATCTCAGTGACATAGTTCACCCCCCCCGCCAAACACACACACACGCACGTGACACTTGTGTCATTCCTCCAAATCTCCCAGAAGGCACTATTTAAAAATCTGCAACTATGATACAGTATTTGCACTTATACAGTGAGAGCAGAAAGGAGGTGTTCACCCTTGATGGGTCATGTGCGGACCATACAGGTGCACTCTGTGAATGAAAAATTGCAATTTTTCCTGATGTTTCTCAGATTTTTGGGGAGGCTATGCAATTTGAGATAGGAACCCCCCCCCCCCCCCCAAAAAAAAAAAAAAAAATATGCTCCTGAAAACACATACATGGTTACTCCCAGCTCCTGAAAACACTCAGATTCAGTGAAACCTGTGTGTATTCGACCAGCACAGCCCCATTTTCATTCAAATATGGGGTGCTTTTAGATACAGTATTTGGTTTCAGTTGCCGGAGGCAGGTGAAACAAAATCTCCTATAAGTGGTGGCCCGTGCAAGCTTATTACATGACCAGAACATTATCCCGGTATTGAAATACAGTACTTTAACATCCATATCTATAATGTTAAAAAGTTTAGAGCCGGGAGAGGGGCAGTGGCTCCAATGATAGCCCATCCTGGTAAGGAATGAAAAGGAAAGTGACTCATTTGAAACCTTCATGGCTAATGTGGTTTTGTTGCCATTGTACCTGTAGGCTGCTGTTGAAAATTTAGCTTATAGGCAAATGGCAACTAAACGTGGTAATAGCTAATAGGGCCAAACTAAAAAAGCTAAGCTTGTCAGAGTGGGGGAGTATCATTCGGTGGACCACTGAAGGTCGACAGACCTTAGGTTGACACACTCAAAAGGTTGACAGGGTTATTAGGTCGACATAAGCATTAGGTCGACATGGGGGAGGTCAACATGGGTTTTTCACGTTTTTTGTTAAAAATATCGACACAGTTGACATGGACACCATTTCGGTGCACCGCTTCCCCTCACATGGCTGCACTTGCCATGCTTCGGGCACGGCGCCTGGCTACGTTGGGCACACTAAACTATTCTCCATCCACGCCCTAGTGGATGGAGGTGCATGAAAACCGCCTGTCGGCACATGTCGGCTCAAAATAAAACCCATGGCGACCTTTTGACTGTCGACCTTCCCCATGTCAACCTAATGCTTGTGTCGACCTAATGACCCTGTCGACCTAAAGCCATGTTGACCTGTTGAGTGTGTCGATCTAAGGCTTGTCGACCTTCAGTGGTCAACCTAATTCATGTCAACCTTTTGTATGTTGACCTAGTGACCGTGTATAGAGTTTGGTAAATTAGACTGCATTACCTTCCCACACAATTTGTGGGAAATGAGGCTGTGTTTTGAGCATTGTTTTTCAATGGAATAGATATCTGTGTATTTCTGCATTACAGCGTTAAATCCCAGGGTCTGCATGATTTTCAGAACGCATCAGAATGATAAGTAAAACCCTTAACATTTTAGATTAAGCAGAAAAAACAGCCGTCCATCCCAGGAGTAGTTAGTTATTGTTACACAAGTTAGTTATAAATTAGACAGCTTGGGCCGAGTTTGGGAACTACATGTCCTTTTCAAGATAAACAGACCAATTATAAGCAAAATTCATTTAGACTCAGTTCTCGTTCTGTTGATATAAATTTATACAATTTATACCGCAGTCTCTTTGGTGTTAGATAAGCAGTTAGAATTTCATTACCTAGATCTACTATCAGTGACATACAGCTGTACTAAGCACTGATAAAGAGCGCATAGAAATAAATACTTTTCTTCTCATGAAGTTTTAGCAGTGATTGCTTATATTCAGCCATCGATAAACAACATACTGTAGATGGAAAATTAATTAATTAATTAACAGGCATGATACAAACCTGATTGAACTGAAATGTTATTTTTTTTCAGAAAATATATGAAATGACACTCTTGAACCACAATTCTGCAACGCGTTTGTGTGGTTGCACGTCCTGAAGGAGCAAAATGTACACTTGCTATGGGGTAAATACTGTAGATAGATACCTAGACCCAGGCTGCTGGAAGAGACCGGCAGGTGGCCCGGGTCCACTCCCAGCCTATCCCTCCCCCTCTTCTAGAATATACAGTAGCAGTGGCTGGTGCCATCTTCCCTGTGATATCTTCGGGAAGATGGCACCTGTTGGGCCAGATGTACTTAGCCTTAAAAGTGATAAAGTGGAGTGTGATAAACTATCATTTAAAACAAACAAACTGCATGTGACGTGTCAGTTAGTAGTTGATTGGCTGAAACTTTATCACTCTCCACTTTATAATTTTTTAAGACTTCCTACATCTGAGTCTTGCTGGTGGCGAGCATCCCCTTACCAAATATCACTGGGAAGATAACGATCATATAAGCTTGGAAGCAGGTGGTAAGTTTCCAAGTGTTAACTGAAATTAACAATATGTGTGATACATTATCACCTGTAATTTTGTGTTAGCGTATATTAAAAACCAACTGGATAAGTGTTATGTGTGTCATTCAAAAGCATTTGCTAGTGTTTCATGTGTTAATGATGTAGGTGACAATGGAAAAATCTGGCTGCACCCCAAAAAAAGCAAACTAATATTGGATAATGGTACAGGTCTATTTGTAGCCGTAATAAAAGTATTTGAGCTTCTTAAATTTATTCAAACGGCTGTTATACAGTATGCATTTTTTGTGTGAAAACTAAGTGTTTTGCAAGAGGTTTTTTTATGCAAAATAAATGAAGGTTGAATAAAAATGTCTGATCATATATATTTGGATATTTTAAGTCAATTTTAAAACAAAGTTTCAAAATAGATCTCTAAAGCCCATCTGCAATCTTAAAAGCACCTATAACATTCATGCAGAAGGAACCAGTGCCAGATTAAGCCTTCGGGGGGCCCGGGGACAGGGGGGCCCCCTTGCACTTGTCATTACTGGCCGCAAACTGCATGGGGGAATATTACACTGTCAAAACACAGAGTAAAGGCAGTATAAACTTGGTCAATGGGTAACTTCAGGGGATATATATATATATATATATATATATATATATATATATATATATATATACACACATACATACATACAAACATACACACACACACACATACATACATACATACATACCACATGAAAAGCCTGTGTTTGTCCCTCTGCACCTTACTCTGTAGAAAACCTCACAGTCCCAGTGCTGCCTCTGATTAAAAACCCTCCCATGACTAGGCTGCTGCTGCTGTTATCCATGGGCCTGAGAAGCATGTAATGAGCTCCACCAATCAGAGCTCAGCACAAACATCTCAGCCTCTGCCCTCTGGTGCTTAGTGTCATGGGACTTAGTCAACTCCCAGTAATGCACTGCACACTTGGCTCCCAATGCTCAGCACCATTAATCATTGTCACATTGGCAGATAGGTGAAGCTGCAGCACTACCCCACTCCCATGCACAAAATCTTTAGCTTAAAAAAAAATAATAATAATTTTTCTTTGAAAAATACATGCCAACCACAGGGGGCCCCTAGCTAGAGGGGGGCCAGGGGCATTGACCCCTTGTGCCCCCATTATAATCTGGCCCTGGAAGGAACCCCCATATACCTGTACCACATCCATCAACCCATTTTCCTGCAATTTTAAAATTTTCAACCCAGCCACTGCAAACAACATAAACAGCCTCATCCTCCTCAGTAGTAGTGTCACGGCTCACCGCCGCAGGGTGCGGCAGCTACAGTACTCACCCAGCAGCACCCTGTGGCGGCTCTCTGGGCCTTATTCTAGTTCACTCTTTCTGACAAAATCTTTTTTAGATGGACAAAACCATGTGCACTGCAGGTGGGGCAGAGAGAATTAGATTTAGGTGGGGTATTACTTCAAAGTGAGATCTATCTTGCAGTGTAAAAATAAAGCAGCCAGAATTTACCCTGCACAGAAACAAAATAACTCACCCAAATCTAATTCTCTCTGCACATTTTACATCTGCCCCCCTGCAGTGCATATGGTTTTGACCATCTAAGGAGGATTTTGTCAGAATGAGTGAACTAGAATAAGGCCCTCTGTGAGGTCTGCTGTCCGACTGGGAAGGCTGGAATCAGGCAGCCGGGGGTCCGCGAGGAGGGCGTCGAGTCCAGGGAGCAGTGTGAGCAGCAGAGGCAGGCGTGGGGCCGGGAGGCCGGCAGCGCCATCTTGGAAAAGGGCAAAATAATACTTTTGCCAGGTTCCGCCCTTTCTTGGTTTTTGCACTGGGAACCAATGGCAGCTGCCCTCCTGCTATAAGGGGGATCTGCCTAGGTTCACCTGTGTCAGTGCATAGAGTCTTCTGACCTGTATCGTATGGTGCTCTGCAGTCTCTCAGACTCCAGCGATCCTTACTTCAGCACGCTATCTCCGGACTCTCCATTGCTGGCCTGTGACCTGTCAAGACCGTCGCGACCAGTCCGTTCCGTGGCCAATCCAATACCTTTCAGGCATCAGACCTCATTTTCCCTCACGCCAATCTTCCAGTTGTAACCCGGATCCAAGTTCCAAGTTGACCACCTTCTTATGTTTCTGTACTCATTTACCGCAAAGACGCTTTTGCGAGCGCAGAAGAACTTTATTATTTGCAAAGACGTATTTGCTACTTTAGTAGAACTCTATTGTTTGCTCCGGAAAGAAGTATTTGTGAGCTTATCGGACTTTCAGTTATTGCCACAAAGTCGTTTAGTGCAAAAATAAGTTGTTCATGCAGAGGTCCTTCATTAAACCTGCTAGTTTCAAACCACCAACTTCCGAGTCTGTAGTAGTCCCTGATCAGCACACGAGACCATCAAATCCCAAACGTGTGACAAGTAGTACACAATCATTCCCTTCAACCTATTCCATTCCACACAATCCTCCCCAATTTCTATTATGTCCTTATTATCATCTTTACTTGTACTGTTCCCCACATGTGCAGATGGTACATAAATGGAAGAAATAGGCTAAAGAGGCTCTATGATGACAGTGTAAGTAATCTCAGACTCACACATAGCTAATGTGGACAGCCTAAGAGTCTCCTCAGGGATTTGTGAAAAGACACTTGAAGTCTTAGTGTTCTTTTTACGGGGCACTGATTTGCGACACCTTTGCCCCATTTTATCATTATGAAAGATTTTTATAAAAATATATAAAAATATGTTGCACTATCATGACTGGCTGCAGCTGCAGCACTAGTAGTTGGTTGATGTTCCTGCTTTTCCCTTGACTGATCATATTCGTATATCAATGGAATAGGTATGGATCATAGGCTCGACAGTGTCTAGGTCATCACCAAAAGATCAGTATGCACAACAATGACATTGGAAGAGGTTGACATAAGCAAAACATACATCAATGTCAACACCAGAACACATGGACCACCAATTAGTGTACTGCATAACCTTATATGGTTTGCTTCACTCGCCATTGCTTTGGGCCAGGGCTCTTCTTTTGATATTGCTTTGCCTGACACACTTGCCATTCCCAGTCATAATCCAAGTGGATGGTAAAGTATGAAAAAAGTAATTGTAAAAAAGTCATATTTACCTTTTTATGGGTTGACCATTACTTTGTCCAGCTTTTGTTTGTCGATCTTTTGCTTATATCAACCATGTATGTCGACCACGTGGTGTTGACTTACTAACTGTTGATCTAAACACTGTCGACCTATCATTCGGGTCCTAATGTTCACAACACACACAAGTTGTACAATAAAAAAGATCAATTCTTTTTTACTGATGATACAGATGATTACAATGACAACAGATGACACAAATACTAAAATCAAGGTAATTTAATGGAGAGAATGGATATAGTGAACACAGATAGGTTAGATCTGCCACTGGAGTGAATGGACACAGTACACTGGAGGCAGATAGGTCAGCTCAGCTGCTGGAGTGGATGCACACAGTGAACATACAGGTAGGTCAGCTCAGCAGCATGGCGCAAGCACAGACCTTTATACAACATAGCTCTCTCAGTGGTCTGCTGTAAAATGGTGCTGAATCACCAAAACGGACACTAATATAGACTCCAAATCGCACAAGAATCCAACAATGAAATGATGATGTTTTGACTCAAATTGGTTTCCAACACTTAAATTCACTTGGAATGAATTCACTTGGAATTAAATTCACTTGGAATGAATCACCAAACTCTGAAGTTTGGTTATCACGGTTATCTGAAAACCAAGCCTGCTCATCTCACCTTATCTTACACCAGGCATGTCCAAACTATGGCCCTTCAGCTGTTGTGAAATCCCATCATGCCTTGCCACAGTTTTGCTATTAGGGAATGCTAAACTATGGCAAGGCATGCTGGGATGTGTAGTTTCACAACAGCTGGAGGGCCACAGTTTGGACATGCCTGTCCTACACCATCAGGAGTGGATCTACACAGGAGGATGAAAGATAGTGAACCCGCTATTTCCATCTTGTCGAAAGTGTGAGGAAATGCCAGTAGGCCAACTCTACTGCTCAGGTTCCAGGCTGTACACTTAAATAATACATTGTTTCTTGTGTCATTTATCATAGACATATATGACCTGAATATTTGACTCTCATATCATTGGAGGTTTATTATTATTTTATATACTGTATACTATATGCATAGCTTATTTTACAGTGTATTATTGTGTGTTTTGTTAAATTGTTACAGTTTTACATTCACAGTTTGGAATATCAGTGAGTAATCATATCCAAGAGATGGGATTTCTTTTTTTTTTAACTGTACTGAAGTAAGATCGTTTGTAGAGGAGTAGAACGTTACCTAGACCAGTGGTTTCCAAACTTTCTTGAATCACAGCACCCTAAAGTACCATCGTTTTATGCATGGCACCACGAAGTATAACGTTTTCTACTTTCTGTTTTCACAATCCTTTGTCTTAGAATCATACCGTGTTGCACTATCGCATATATTTTTAGTTACAGGATTGTGAAAACATTGGAATTCCTGTACGAGTGATCCACGTAGGACCATAGTGTCCATAATACGCTTTAAAACCCACAGAGTACGTGAGTGGAACTTGAAAAATAAATAGTTTTATATTTGTCATTAACATCTGCACTATGGTTTTCTTTTTGTGAGCCTTTTTTTAGAATGGCTGTTTAAAGCAAGAATCATCTATAGAAAATAATCTTGGTTCATGTAAGAAATCTTTGCATTTGATTGTACATGTGGTCTCGCTTAGGGTGACGAAACACTGTGTGGTATTATGCGCATACATGAGCCTGAGACAGGAATTTGCACCACAGTCTGAGGGCTGATGCGGTGGTGATGGAGCATTGCAATGGCATGCTCCAGGCAACGTATGTGTGTCTGAACCATTTGGGGGTCGGTGGTGTGATCCAAAAGATGGTGACTAGGATGCGCAGCAGGGGGGGCTACCTTTATTGTGCAAGCATTTTCTATGAAGCAAAATGTTTGCGCACTAGTGAAGCATTCACTAGTTCATTCAATACATTGCAGGGAGGGACCCGGCTTGCAGGATAGCATTACCCTGTACTGGGCAGCCCACCATAGACTGCCACTGGCAGTTACTATTTTGCAAATCCTCACATAGGGGGTTAATTTGGTTCACTCCTTCTGACAAATTCTTAGATGGACAAAACCATGTGCACTGCAGGTGGGGCAGATGTAAAATGTACAGAGAATTAGATTTGGGTGAGTTATTTTGTTTCTGTGCAGGGTAAATACTGACTGCTTTATTTCTACACTGCAATATAGATCTAATTTTGTCGAAAACCCCACCCAAATCTAACTCTTTCTGCACAAGTAACATCTACCCCACCTGCAGTGCACATGGTTTTGTCCATCTAAGAAGGAATTTGCCAGAAGGAGTGTACCAAAATAACCCCCAAAACTACAACTGGTACATAATTATGCCCAATATGCCTAAAATGTTCAAATCAAGTGGTTATCATCAAACAACTGTGCATGCCTACCATAGGCAATGCTCATGCACAAAGAAAATAGCAGCTAAACATGTGTATGGATCTTAAATGCAATGGAGAGGCAGCAGTTTGACTCGCAAGAAGCCAGGGGTCGAAACCTGACATTTTTTGGGTGTGCAAATGCAATTTCTGGGGAGTGTCTGTGACATCAGCGCTGACCACTTCCAGCCTGTCTCAGTCACACATTAGTGGAAGCATGGCGGCAAAGTCCCTTTGATGTTTTGAGAATTGCGAATGGGTAGCGGTTACTAGACATTCACAAATTTGCACAGGGCTTTTTTTGTTTCAGACCGGGTGACGGCTATCTTCGTGCAGTCTGCGGCGAATTCATTGATCCATGCTGAAATAGGACCAATATCCCACTACAGATATACTGTATATGCCGATATATACAGATATATATGCACCTAAATCTAATAAGAACATTACAGTGGGTCCTCTGTGGGCAAATATTGTCCATTACACACCCATGCTCCTTCTAATATGTCATTTAAAAATGTGATTTGGAGGTAATTTTGTACAATTGCGCAAAAATAACAAAGCAGCTTAGACACAGATAATAAAGTTACACCAAAAACCTCAAACAATTCTAGAAAAAAAGGAAAATCAATGTCTTGAGCGCTAAGTCCAGCGGAGCATATGTAAGATAAAACGGTACTTGTGGAGTATCACGGCTCCCATCGCATGCCATCGCATGCCATATATAGTGGCATGCGATTGGATGCGATTTTTGCAATTTTTTACCATTTTTTTTACAAAATCGCATGCGATTTGATCGCATGCGATCGCATGCGTTTTTAACAGAAAAGCATCCAAATGCATTGAAATTAGTATCAAACATGTTCAATGGCCCCCAAATGTAATTTTTGAGGCTGTACCACCCCCACTATCAATGCGAACCCGAAGCGTGGCGAGCGCAGCGAGCCCGCGATGGGCAGCGGAACGCGTCCTACGACCTTTTCATACCCCCACTATCCTCGTCAGCGTGGAGTTGAGAATAGAAAGCGTGGCGAGCGCAGCGAGCCACCGAGCCCGAAGCGTGGCGAGCGCAGCGCGCCCCGCGAGGGGACGCGGACACCTGTGAAGCCCGCGAGGGGACGCGGATACCTGGCTGGGTGGCTCGCTGCACTCGCCACACTTTCTATTCTCAACTCCACGCCGACGTGGATAGTGGGAGTATGAAAAGGTCGTAGGACGTGTACCGCTGCCCCTCGCGGGCTCGCTGCGCTCGCCACGCTTTGAGTTTGCGTTGCCTCAAAAATGACATTTGGGGGCCATTGAACATGTTTGATACTAATTTCAATGCATTTGGATGCTTTTCTGTTAAAAAACGCATGCGATCGCATGCGATGCGATTTTTTGCTATGCGATGCACATCGTGGGAGCCGTGAATATCCACAAGTACCGATAAAACTTACACTAGTTTGAGGACAGAGTCATATCGATTCCTCTCTTGTTTTTAAAGAGATGTTCTAGGACCCCCAAAAAAATGAACTCAGTCCACTCTGTTAATCTGGCAAAGAAAAGAAGATAGTGCAAAACACCTTTGTGTACAGGGGGGAACAATTTTATTCACTCTACAAACTCACAAAAGTATAAGGGTAAAAAGCATATAATCACCAGCTGGTGATAACAAATGGGGATGGATCTCACCAACCACTCCTGTGGTAGTGCCGCTGATTCAAACGGCCACTGGATACCAGGATGGACGGTGGATCCCACGATCAGGACAAGATGCTGTTTTCTCCAGCCACGGGTACAGCTGCTCAATGCATTTCAGACCTTTTCGTCCTTCCTCAGGAGCATGCTTTACTCCGTGGCTGGAGATGTTTAAATAGGCAAAAGACGGCGCCAAATTCCGACTCCCGGTCACGTGGCCCGGAACCGGAAGTGCGTCATCCCACCGCAATCCGGAAGTTCTGCGTTCCAGTAATACCTGGAAGTGTGCATTCCACACGCCGGGACTGGACAGCAGGATTCTTTACAATGAGAACAGACCCAAAACTTGCGTTCCAGACGAAAACCCGGAAGTGAACATCAGACTTCACACATTTTTTGTTTACAATAGGAACAAAACATAATAATAGTCCATTTAAGTCCATTATCATGCTCTTGACTTTGTTTTCCTCTTTGATCTGTATCCATGGTCAAATCCTTAAAGTGCATATCGTTGTAGAATTGCACTTAATAGTCCCGACAAATGTCCATATTAAAAGTCCACATGACTGTCGGCACATGTCAGCTCAACTCTTTTTGTCGAGCTGACATGTGCTGACAGGCGGTATTTCATGCCCTACCATCCACTAGGGCGTGGTGGGAGAATAAAATAGTGTGCCCGAGGGGACGCGGTGCTATGTTCCAGTGTCCATGCCGACTGTGTTGACATTCGGGTCAAAAAAAGTGAAAAGCCCCATGTTGACCTTTTGACTGTCGACCTTCCCCATGTCGACCTAATGACCCTGTCAACCTAACCCATATCAACCTTCAGTAATATCAACCTTCCTGCATGTTGATCTTTAGTCATGTCAACCGTCATGCATGTGGACCTAGTGGTGTCGACTTAAGGCTTGTCGACCTGGTTGGTGTCTATCCAATGATCCATACACGCTGCAAGTGTTTTATACACAACCAGAGATGTTAGGAAAAGCATTTTTATTTATCCCAGTATCATTAGCAGAAAGGAGATGCTCATAAAAATGTAATAACAAGAAGGAATTAACTTTCAGCTTCCCCTGATGGTTGTGAATAATTCAGAGAAGAGCAGCAAGAGATTGTGCTAAATTATAGAAACAAGTGGGGAAATGTTCCATAGATGGTATTATGTATATTTCACTCCCCTTTCCTTCACCCTGATATTGCAGATTGATGCTGTGCGATTAATACAAGATTGGAAATTGCAGACCTGCTCTATTCTGTACATCTCTCTTCTTTCATGATTGTTAATACATCATTTCATTTCCATCTTCATAGACATCCATAATCTGTTATACTTTGGTTACCTCCCTGCACCTTACTTAGAGTTTAAATATACAGACGCACAAGGGGGCTGATTCAGTCCCATTCGCTCGGGTACGAATTCAGCCCCGTTTTCAAAGGTGGGGGGGTCTGCGCATGCACGAATAACGCGAACACCATTCACTAGGGGGAAGTAAGCGGAGCCATCAGGGGACGCCCAGTGCTTTATGCCACATGACAGCAGCGCCCGCCCCAAACTCGGAGTACAGCGGCCATCTGAAAAGTAAGTATTGACTCCACCTTTCACCGCCTCCCAGCATTGCACATTATAAGTATCAAGCCTCCTTCCCCAACTCCCAGCATTGTACATTATATCCAACATTGTCAATGGGTATGGGTCGTTGGGTTGACCAACTTAAGGTCGACGTGCATTGCGTCAAGCACTGAGGATCAACAGGCCTTAGCTCAACACATGAAAAAGGTTGACATGGCTAAGGTTGACAGGGTCAAAATGTCAACACAAGCATTAGGTCGATATTAGTCAAAAGGTTTACATGGGTTTTCCATGGGGCTTGCCATGCTTCTAGCTCGGTTCCTCATGATGCTTGGCACACTATCAGATTATCCCCCCATGCCTTAGTGGATGGCAGGGCATGAAATACCACCCGTCAGCACATGTCAGCTCCCAGAACAGTGACAAACACATCTACTTTTTGACTGTCGACCTTCCCGACCTAATGCTTGTGTCAACCTTAGCCATGTTGACCTTTTGCATGTGTCGACCATCAGTTGTCGACCCAATGCCTGTCGACCTTATTAGTGCTGACCATGTAGCCTGTGCACATAATTTATACATACAGGTGCCCCTGGACTGGTTGGGCTGGGTGGCTTTAGTGCGGCGTGCTCTTACATTCTATTAACACTTTTCCCTCACTAACACTATCTCTCTCTTATTTTAATTACATTTCATTTATCTCTCTTTATGTATAGCTTCGGCTTCCTATCACTAATTATTAACACTTAGTATCTCACTGGCGTGCCGCATCGGGCCTCCTAGCTTATGATAGTTTTTGGGGTGCCACACCCTGCACCTAGATATAGCGCTAGGGACCCCCAATATACAGAGAAGCCTTGACGTGGCTTGGGGGCATATCATACACCTGCGCAGATATATGTAACCAATATCTCTGAATTCTATTATCATGTAGTGTTCAAGATTGGTTGCTAAAACTATTCAGTGTGCCGGGGGAACCAATGTCTTGTTACTTACACATAATTTATACCCAGCCTCCTTCTCCAACATTTCACATTTTACCCAGCCAGCCATCTTCCCCACAGCCCTATTTCACCCACCCCCACCATGGTACATACCCAGTGTGTCTCCTCCCCAACCCTAGCATGGCACATTATACAGCAGCCTCCTACTGCGTCCCCCCACATGGCACATACTCTGAGCCCCCTAACCCTTCCCTCTCCCAGTATGGTACATTATACCCAGAGCCTCCTCTCTTCTTCCCACAAGAATTAGAAATACAGGAGCAGCAGCAGCCTCCCCCCTCCCCCTCCCCCCCCCCCCCCCCCCCCAATGGCACATATCCTTTGTCCCCCCTCCCCTGCATACAGGGGATGGGGAACCTAGAGCAGCCTCCCCTCCCCCACATGGCATGATACCCTTAGCCTCCTCTGACCCCAGTATGTCACATTATACAGCGGCTGCCTCCCCCCCCCCCCCCCCATGGCACAGTCATAGACACTGGAGCCACCTCCTCTCCCCGTGCCCCCAGCAGCGTCATGATACCTATGCCAGCCGCATCCTCTCTCTTTAACTCCCAACATTACTATGAGGGCCACACCCAGCAATGACATAAGAGCTAGCCTGCCTCCTCTCCCCACAGCATGGCACAGCCTTCTCTTCTCCCCTTCCCCATGTCTGCACAAATGAGAGCCACCTTTCCCCCTGCATTTTACACAACACATACCTGGTGGTAGAACCAATCAGAGCAGAGGAGGGGGGTGTGCCACTGCAGCGCACCGGTCAGGATCAGGCAGCAGACAGGTTAGGCTGAGCCTCCATTCTCTCCAGCAGTATACACTCTTCCCGGCAGCATCCTTATCAGCAGCGGTCTCATCAGTAGCTTCCTCCTCGTACTCCAGCAATAACTCGACATGCTTAAGGTCAGCATGGTTGGAAGGTCGACACAAGCCTAAAGTTGACAGTGTCTAGGTCGACATTCAAAAGATCCACATGGGTTTTTCAGTTTTTTTTGGAGCGGACATTTGCCGACTGGCGGTATTTATGCCCTACCATCCACTAGGGCGTGGAGGGAGAATCAAATAGTGTGCCAAGCGTAACAAAGCACCATTCCCAAAGCATGGCGAGTGCAGCGAGGGGACGCAGTGCACCGATATGGTGTCCATGTCGACCATATCGATATTCAGAACAATAAAAAGTGAAAAACCATGTCAACCTTCTGACTGTCAACCTTCCACCCATGTCAACCTTAAGCATGTCAACCTATTTCAGGTGTCAAACTAAGCCATGTCTACATTCTATGGTCGACCTTTGGTGGGTCAACCCAATGACCCATACCCCTCTAGCTTTCGGCTATTGATATTTCTAGCTTCCTTCTAATAATACAGATGTAGCCACACTCATCGTTGCCACAAGCTGGCAGGTCATGCCTGTTTGTTGCTCCAAAATTGCATCCACTGCATGGAATCACCACGCACACTCAATGTGTTTCTATGAGTCACAGAAGTGAATTAGAGGCAGGTGCATGGTGAGGGGATCACACCAATTGCCACAGTCGCACGTGGTGATTCACCGTCAATGATGAGCGTGGCTACATCTTGCTTCTTGTTACTGTATATGTACCTCCAGCTTCCTACTACCAATACTGTAACTCTTGCTTCCTGCTACTTACTGTATATGTACCTCCAGCTTCCTACTACCAATACTGTAACTCTTGCTTCCTGCTACTTACTGTATATGTACCTCCAGCTTCCTACTACCAATACTGTAACTCTTGCTTCCTGCTACTTACTGTATATGTACCTCCAGCTTCCGACTACTAATACTGTAACTCTTGCTTCCTACTACTTACTGTATATGTACCTCCAGCTTCCCACTACCAATACTGTAACTCTTGCTTCCTGCTACTTACTGTATATGTACCTCCAGCTTCCTACTACCAATACTGTAACACTTGATTCCTACGACTTACTGTATATGTACCTCCAGCTTCCTACTACCAATACTGTAACTCTTGCTTCCTACTACTTACTGTTTATGTCCAGATTCCTGCTACCAATACCTCTTTCTATACAACTAAGTAATCTAATACCTTCTACTTCTGCTTGTCTACCTTACTTTCTTACCATCATCTAAAACTATATTGGTGCATGTGCAAAAATGTTGTTTGAAATATTGTCATATTAAACTTATACTATCATCAACAGCCATGATCCAATATGAATATTCCTCAATGGTTATAGAGGTAAGGTAAAGAACACACCTTTCCAAAAAATCACTGTCATTCATTCTGCACACTCTACTGTGAAGTACTGTAGGTAGTGAGACCACAGTAGGTAAAATAATGGGTCAATTTGTTCCATTATCAACCATATGCCTGTGTGTCATATGAGCCACCTTTGTACTGTATGCTTCCATGTAAGTGATAGTTTTTGAGGTAATAATGCTTGTAATATGGTGACTAGGCAGTGGCGTAACAATAGAGGGTGCAGGGGATGCAGTTGCTATGGGGCCCGGCGGCTGGGGGGGCCCGGGGCCAAGCAAACATCCCCTGCACCCTTTTAATTTTTTAAGTAATGCTGCGGTGGCAGGCAGACAGCGCCGCTGTCCCGTGTCCCAGGGACAGCGCAGCACTGTAGTCCAGACTCCAGCTAGTCTGTCATGGGGCTTAACTCCACTCTCTAGTAGTGACCACTGACCAGCCTCAGCGCGATGTACAAAAGCGCCTGTTTCCGGAGCTGATGTGAGGACTCGGGAGACCCAGCGTGGGTGCAGCTCCCGGCTCATGATACAGAGACCCAGCGCGGCGGTGATCAGGTGGCGTGCTGGGAGGCCCCGACAGTACTGAGACCCGGCAGAGTGCTACCAGAGGTACCGTTATCTGCCCTGGGAGTGGGTGGGGTGTACACAGCGGCACCTTTACTGGGTGGGTGGGGGGTAATTACACAGCGGCACCTGTAAGTAATGGGGGTTAAGTATATATAGGGGGGGGGTGCCAGTGCCAGTGCCAGTCCTGCTCTCTCTCCCTCTTTCTTCCCTGCTCTACTACCCAAACTGTCTCTCTGCCCCTAGTCCTCTCTCCTACCCATGTTTCCGCCCTCTCTTTCCTCCATCTCTCTCTCCCCTCTCTCTCTCTCTCCCCCATCGCTCTCCCTCCCCCCTCTCTCTCTCCCCTCTCTCTCTCCCCCCTCTCTCTCTCTCTTCCCCTCTCTCTCTCTCTTCCCCCCCCACTCCCTCTCTCTCCCCCCCCTCTCTCTCTCTCCCCCCCCCATCTCTCTCTCCTACGCCTGCCGGGGGGGCCCATCCAAGATTTTGCTGTGGGGCCCACATCGTTCTAGTTACGCCTCTGTGACTAGGTATCCCCTGGTGGCCTCCAAACAAGTACTAGCCTGGTCCAACACTGCTTATCTTCCAAGTTTGGAAGAGTTTGGGCATGTCCAGCATGGTAAGACCGTATGAGTTGCGAGACCTCTAGTATTACACAATATTGGAAGTAATACCCCGTTTTCAGGGGTTTTACCCCATTTTCATATGTACTAAGACCTGGCTGCCACGTCTTCGCTGGCCAGGGTATCTCACCTTTGTGTGGTGACACCCTATAGAAGCCTATGGGCTTCTTATTACCGCCCGCTGCAGTAACTCTGAGTCCTGTCCCCTCCCCCTAGCAACATGTCACAGCCGGAGGTCCTTTCAGCTGCAGGGGGGAGAAGGAGGTGCTGGAGACAGCCACTGAAGCCCAGATATATCACAGAGACCCCCCACACACCACATCACAGGTATCGCGGGGGGCCTCCGTCACCGTATTGCGATGCTAGTTGTATATGTTAGTACATATGCGATAGCACCGCTGTGGTGGCGCTGCAATGTATTTTAATACATCCCACCCTGAATGATAATTGTAGGCACACCCAAAAAGAACTACCTGTACCTATTGTAAAGCGCAATGGAATATGCTGCGATATATAACTGTTAATAATAATACCTCTGCACAAACAACTCGATGTACACCAGATCTCAATCCTAAACAGGGGCCTAACATAGTTGCCCATGCAATATTTCAAGAAATTTGAATGGAGAAAGGATCTACACCTATTTGGCAGAAAGTTATCACTAACCAACTTTTTTTTTTATAACACAAGATACGTGAGCAACCAAATCACAACAACCAATGTCTCAAGAGATTTGGAAACACTGTAACAAGAAGCACTGGACTCTTTGGAGGAATTAGAACAAGACCAATACAAACAAGATCACACACCATGGGCAGTTGCTATATGACCTACAGTTAAAAAGTATTTTCCCCACTGGAACCTATATCTCCGGAGAGTCAAACTTTCATCAAGCTGGTATCTAAAGAATTAGACTACAGTATATACACTATAAGACATGTAATGGTAACAAGGTATCAAACCTATCCAAGCAGGAAAGGAAGGCTATAAGAGAACTATAATCCTGGGAAGACATCATCATTAAGCCATCAGAAAAAGGAGGAAATATTGTCCTTTCGGCTGAGGCATACCTCAAAGAAGTACACAGCCATTTGGTTGAAATTAACAGCTATAAGAAACTCTTACTGAACCCCATGGATAATTTATCAGAAGCATACCACAGCACGATCAAATGAGCATTTGAATCAGGCATTATCATGGCCGCAGAACATCAGTACTTGACAGTATCACATACAAGAGTCCCCACTTTTTACGTGTTACACAAAAACATGACCACTCCCCCAAGGAATTCCCATCATGTCAGGGATTCGAGTGTAACAGAAAAGTGCAGTACGTTTCTTGCTTTGCATTTAACACACCAAGTACTTTATCTCCACTCCTGTGTTCGAGGTATTACAGACATCCTACACATAATTCACGACATCCATCTGGAGGAAAGCCAGTATCTAGTATATTTGGATGTTGAAGCATTGTATACATCTATATATCTGTCAGCCATGAGAAGGGGATGCAACATTTAAGTTGCAAAGGATTTTCATTACCTTTTAGGTAAATTACTCAAATTTTTCCTACACCATAATTTTTTCACATTCAATAATCAATTTTTATCTGCATACAAGGGGTACAGCCATGGGCGCAACATTCATCCCAACGTACACCAATATATATTTATAATGTTGGGAGAAATAACTTTACATGAAACATTATCATGGTCAGGTACATAGACGATATTCTCATGATCTGGGAAGGAGACATACATCTTTTACTCCTCTTTATCGAGCAAATAAATAACAACAAATTGAATCTCTGCCTGACCCACAACATCAGCCAGCAAGATTTCTTGACCTATTTATCTACGGAACGATGGACTACTATCTACAAAACTATACATTGCTTCATTAGACAAGCTCATCCTTTCTGCCTACAGTGGAAAACATACAGTACTGAGAGCAGAGTTCTTATGCATTCACAAAAACTGCTTGGATGACAACCATTTCAAGATTCAGAGCAAAGACCTCTGCTGCAGACTGCTAGAAAGAAATTACAGCAAAACACCAATAAAAAGCTGTCAGAATTGTTGGACATTTTTGCCAACAGTGGAGACGGATTCAGTACTGAATCCCGGCGGTCGGGATACCGGCGTTCAGAATCCCGACGCCGGAATCCCGACAGCCGAAATGCCGACAAGGGGGGGGACGTGGATCACCCCCCCCCCCCCCTTGCGGGCTCGCTGCGCTCGCCACGCAGCGGGCCCGGTGCCTCGCTACGCTCAGCACACTAATTTATTCTCCCTCCAGGGGTGTCGTGGACACCCACAGAGGGAGAATGTGTCGGGATTTCGGCGGTCGGGATTCCGGTGTCGGGATTCTGAACGCCGGGATCCCGACCGCCGGGATTTTAACTGCATCCCGTGGAGACATGTCAAGGAGGCAATACACAAGCATTGGCATGTCTTACAATTAGATCCAAACCTGGCTGACAAACTGGGACCACAGGTATCCATGAGCTGGCACAGATAGGCCAACTTAAAAGACCAGCTGATCAAAAGTCATTTTTGCAAAAATCCAAAACACAGTAACCCTATGGAAGATGTAAAGTTTGTAGACATAACGAGACAGTGAGCACCATAACGGATAGATATGGCATGACACACAAACTTACAGAGTACATAAATTGCCTAACGAAAAATGTAATTTGCTGCATCACATGTGAATGTAACAAACAATATGTAGGAATGTCAGAATATGCTCAAAAAATGTGAAAACCGCATGTTGACCGTTTGACTGTTGACCTCCCCAATGTCAACCTAATGATTGCATCAACCTTTTGACCCTGTCGACCTTAGGCCTGTCGACATTTTGTCTGTGTTGACCTAAAGCCTCTCGACCTTCAGTGGATGACCGAATGTATGTCGACCGTAACGGTGTCGACCTAATGACAGTTTTCATGTTGATTCACGGGGTGAATCACACTGCAAGTTGTATATACACTGTGCGATTTGTGCTAACTTTGTTTCCAATTGTGACTCAAATTACACCATGTATATGAGTGTGATGTCTGGTTATGTAGTGTAGACTTTGCAGATGTCGCCCCATTTCTGCTGTTTGTGGAACATTATCCTTTAATGTCTTTTTACAGATGGAGCAGCTCTCATTAGAGCTGCTCCTGGCGATAGAATCACCATCCACCGCCATTCGCCAGCCGCCAGAATGGGCGTGTGGCCATGTGCACACGAGTGGCTTGCGCACCCCATTCTGACAGATCCCGCCACCGCCTCTACGCTGCTCCCCCTTCCTCCCCTGTAGCTGCCCACACCCCCCACTAACCCTGCATGGCCGGGAATGAGCTCCCCGCCACCATGTGAAGGGGACACGCGGATACCGGCAGGGAATCCACTCCCCGCTAGCCTGCGCCAGCTCAGGGATTCTGCTGAGTTGGCTGAGAGGCGCTACACCTGTACTTCATATTTTATAAAACTTTTTTATTAAGATATACGCTCATAAATAAAAAATGTAGACTCGACAAATCTCCTAATTAATTATTATACTCTCATAACGTAATTTAAAATAAGGTGTTATTAGTTTGAACAAATGATAAAAGCTCTGTTAATTAAGTTGACATAAATATGATGAAGTTTGAATTCTGCTGAGCTTAGATTAGAAAAATATGATGTAATTGGAATGTGTGAATAAATCTTAGTAGATATGTCATGTGAGATGCAGCAATTTATCATTCTCAAATAAAATTGCTTTCTATTTACTTCTCTTTGCTCAGCATTAGACAGCTTAATAAATTTGCTTTTGACAATGACCCGTGTATGATAGAAAAAAACAAAGAAGCCATTTTTCATGTCCCCGATTGCATATTCTGCTTGGGCACATTTTAAAGTCATAACCCTGCACAGAGATCAGTACAGAAGCTGCAGACGTTTGGCTATAGATGATTATTAAACTGTTTTATTTCACAGGTGCAGTCAAACAGAACAATATTTATTGCATCTGCCGTAAGTGATATTTCATCCATACGACCACTGGCTGACAAGGATTGGACATTTCTGCATGTATTCATCATAAGAAAGGATATCTTGGTGTTCAGTTCTAATATATAAATAAGTAAATAATGTTATTAAACACACTCATTCAACACACTCAGATCCAGAGCATGAATTTTGGGAAAAGGGTGTGTAATGACAATTAATAAATCTGCGGGCAGTCTTGGCCTGCATGCATATTGTGCAAACAATTTCTATGTAAAAAAAAAATTGGAAATGTTACCTAGAGTTTTAACATTACAAGATACTCTTTAAAGCAATTATTATATAGTCAATAATAACAAATATTTGATTAACCTGTTTGCTCTGATATCAAATGTTAGACCTTGATTCAATACAGTTGTCCCATGAAGAATTGATTAAATGTATTAATAATATTTGGGGCATTAAATGATCTGATGTCAAAAAGAAACACAGAAGGCTGAATAAGCCTGAGGTGACATAAACCACTGAGGGTTCTCCCAGGGTACACTCTGCTGTTGATCACATGCTATTGTAATGAGGATGGGCACAAGGCCTATCAGAGCAGGGGGAGGGTTTAGACAGGGTAGGAATGATCACGAGTTTAGAGTGACCACCCTCTGTTCAAGAAGCCCCACCCACCCTTCCCTATTTCTCTTCCTCTTCGGCGGCGGTAAAGAACGGTCATTCTTTAAAAACTCTGTATGTGTGTAGGTAGTGGGGTGCACTCTCCCTCGACATCGATTGTCATGGGCCATGCTTCTGTCCGGGGAATGGCCGTCACCACCAGGCCTGGTGGCTGACCAGGGAGAGTGGTCACCCAGCGTTGTATGTATGCTTAGTGATCTTTAACCCCACCTTTCCTATAGTGACCGTTCTTTAGTGCCGCCACCATTCATAGTCTTAGTTAATTGTCAAAATAAATTTGACATTCTTTTTGAAACGCCAGCACTTTGTGTTGTGTCTTTATTTTAAGTTAAGTTATATAAGGTTTAGAGTTAAGTTTGTATTTAGGTGTATCAACCGTCGGGGTGGGCCAGGGGGATACCCGATGGTGAGTTTATACCAAATCCTAGAATAAAGTTTAGGATATGAAATGCCTGTGTATAGACTGATGCTTATTGCTGCTAGAGGAGCAATGTTAAAGACATATGGGGAGATAAAGGAGTCATGGGGGGCCTTTTTCAGATCCTATTGGAGGACAGCAAATTCACAGCCCTGACAATTATGGAATGACCACACCTGCGCATGGTATGCTGTGTGCATGTGTGAGGTCCCCTTTGTGAATAAAGCCATCGCTGGCTGTTTGCAAGTTGCTTGGCAGGGTTTGTTGAGGGCACACCAGGGTTTTATAGAAATGCAGCCTAAACACAGATAGGCCAGCCGTGGGGAGAAAGTGCCGCTGACATCAGCAGTGGCATCCAACTCCGCATGGCCGTCGCAGCACACTGGGTAAGCATAGACTTACTTGGTGCTGTGAGAAGGCTAAAAGATTTGCGGCACAGCAATAAGGTCTGAATCAGGCCCTAGGATCCGATATATGAGTGTGTATGGAGTACACGCTGCACAATCCGTCTACAGATATATCTGCGGATATGTCTGCTAGCTATACTGAACTGTGTACTATGGATCTTAAGCTGGGTACACATATGTACAATCGTCGGGCCGTTCTTCCGATCTGCGGACGAACGGCCGTTCGATTGTATATATGTGTACGCTGTCCCGATCCCTTCGTTGCGATCGATAAACGGCCAAAAACGCTCTTGGCCGTCCACGGTCGGTCGGTCGCAGGTTCTTTGCTGCTTAATATTCTTCCGACAGGACGGCTCCATATCGAAAGAAAAGTGACATGTGTACGCACGTTCGATCGATATGCAGCCCGTTCCTGCGATCATTCCTCCCAAAAGCAGCACGCCCATGTGGGTGTTGACTAGCTGCGTCATCCCTCCATCTTGGCTCTCGTCCACTGTAGCCCCCAGTTGTTGTGTGTGCACCGCTTTTCTGCGCATGTAGTTGTGCAGCACACAACAGGCCAGCACCACTTTGTCAATCTTATCTAGGCGCAGATTGATGGGACTGTGAAAAATTCTGAATTTATTACTCAGAATCCCAAACGCATTTTCAACCACTCGCCTGGCACGTGACAGGCGATAGTTAAAAATGCGTCGTTCCCTGTTCAGTGCCCTTTGTGGGTAGGGTTTAAGGACATTAGGGTGCAATGCAAAGGCCTCATCCGCCACAAAAACAAAGTTCAAACCGTGCTCATTTTCAGTCCGCTCTGGCAGATTCAGTTCATTTTTTTTCAGTTGGTCGTGGAAAAAGGTATTCTCCAGGGCTCCTCCATCTGAAACTCTACCATTTTTCCCAATGTCCACAAATACAAACTCGTATCGGGCATTAGCGATGGCCATTAGAACAATGCTGAAGAACCCCTTATAATTATAATAAAAAGATCCACTCTTTGCAGGGGGCATGATCCTGACGTGTTTGCCATCGATAGCTCCACCACAATTAGGGAAATTCCATAGATCACGGAAATCACGTGCAATATTTTGCCACTCCTCCTTGGTCGATGGAAACTGCAATATAAAAGTATATGCGTATTAATAATCTGTTTGGTTGATTTTAGACCCATCAGCCCTCCCCCATTGCAGCCTCAAAGCTATTACCCGCCTTATCAAAATGACCCCCCACCCACTGGTGTAAAAGATTAAATCAACAGGCATTGTAAAGATATACATATAGGGTACAGGTATGTGCACAGCTATACATATGGGGGACATGTATGTAATTTCCATATTTACCTTCATGTATTTGTCCTGAAGAACTTGGACGATGGCATCACAGGTGTCTGGTATTATCAACCCCAGCGCTTGAGATGATATTGCGGTGGTGAATCTCAGGTCGGCAAGGGTCCTGCCTGTTGCCAGGTAACGCAGCGTTGCCACCAGTCTCTGCTCTGCAGAAATGGGCCTCCTGAAATAGGTGTCCTCTCTCTCTATTAAAGGGGTAACCAGTGTCAGCAGCTCCATAAAGGTAGCGTCATCCATACGGAGATAATTCCTGAAATCATCAGGATTGTTCTCCCGTATCTCCTGTAGCAATGGCATGTGGGAGAAGGTGTCTCTCCTCAGAAGCCAGTCTCTGGTCCAGCAGCTCCGATTCTTGGTCCTTTTTCTTTTTTTAATAGCCCGCAATCTAATGGCCATAGCAGCCAAAATGCACGCACGAGCCTTCCTTCTCCTCAAGCTCATGATTAAAAAGGCCCAAATGCACCGATAGACGAACGAACGTACGTATATCCAGTACAGCTAGCAATGATCTGAATAGTCACGGCTCTATTCACTGTACTACACGAACGATTCTTTGTTCCGTGATCACGCCTCGTTTTGGTATGCTCTTTTAAATCCAGCCCATTATGATAATGTTGTGTACATTTTTATCGTGCGAATAGCCAGAACGGGAGAGTGTGTACGGTGGTACAATCTTTTTCTTGCGATTGTTTGGACGGGAGTACATCGGACGTCGCAAGTAAAATTGTACATATGTGTACGCGCAGATCGGTCGTATGTTTCGGACGGCCGAACGTGTATTCGGTCGATCGAACGGTCGCAAGAAAAATTAAATTGTACATATGTGTACCCAGCTTAAGGCATGAGTCAAATGTTGTTAGAATTGTTATCACTGTTGGTTCCAAAGAAGCATTGCACTGTATGGTAATGTAGCAGGATTTGTCTATTACAATCAGGCTTCTCCTGCTGCAGTAAGGATCTGACCTACATCCTAGGACGCAGCAGAGGATCTCTCACCATCGGGCAGCTTGTGGCACTCATGGTGCCACACAAGCTTCCAGTCACAGAAAATATTTGTCCAATGATGGCCTCTTTCCTCCCAATAAATGGTGGTGACACGCCATCTAGAGGCTGTTGCCGCCCCCTCCCAGCCACACAAACAGCAGCAGACTGTAAATCACTGACAGTCTGCTGCCGTACTGCTTCTACATTGCAAGACTTCTTAACGTATATGTAGAACGGATCCCACTCATGCGCAAAATACTGCACAGGCAAAGCACAGCCTTTGAGCTCTCTATAAGAACCAGTATAGGGTCCTGGGGTTGAATGGTTCAATGGCGAGAGGGAGGACCAATTTGGGTCTATGGGTTGTTAGCCTCATAGAAGGGAATTTTGAAAATTCTGCCAGACTGAGAGTTAGGTGTCTGCCTGCGGAAAGAAGATACTATGCCTTTCAGCAGAACTTTTTTTTAAATGTGAAAAAAAAAATTTCATTCAATTACTGTATTATATTTGAAAACATGGTGGTTTCACAAAACCTCATGCGCAAAGAACAGATGACCTCAGACTTTTCAGAGCATCCCCAGTAGATTTATATGTATATACTATGTAGTGCTAGTCAGTCATAAACCAGCCAAGTGCATGCAGTAGTCCTGGGAAATGATGGATATGTCACTGACAGAGTGCATGCCTCATGGAAACAACATAAATCAGTGGTGTCACAGCTGCTAGGTGGATCTGTTCTGCTTTTCTGCTGTGTCTACCAAATAATAAAACCAAAATAAAGACATTAATGGCAAGTGAAGCCTCATTGGAAAGTGTGAAGAATATGATGCAAGATCGAATTGAGATTATTTAACTTTAGATTGTCAGAGAGAAAGGTAACCAGTGCTGGATGAGCTGCAGTAGGTCTTCTTTCTGTTGATACCATCATCTGAACTATGGTCACATACAAATAGTGGTAGTAGTAGTAGTAGTCATCTTTCAGAGAATCCCCATAGACTACATAATGTGACCACCCAAGCTAATTACTTAGTCAATGTATCATTTATAGAGGCTAGTTCACTCCCGGCCAAGCAGTGATGTAGCACTGTTATTATTTTTCCTTTAGATATAAGGGGCAAGATGCAGCAAGCATCACAAGAATCCACATAAGCATGAAGAATGTAACACAGGACAGCTTTTGCAGTCAGCGCCGTCCTTTGCTCTGATAGGACTTCTGTATTTTGGCATCTGTGCATGCATCAAGTGGCACACGCGGGCCGTCAGGCCTGCTTGTGTACACCTTCCGACCCTGTCAACCTTCGCCATTTCGACCTATTCCATGTGTCAACCTAAGCCCTGTCGACCTTATGTATGTCGACCTTCAGAGTGTCGACCTAGCGACCATATTTTTTTAAAACACTGTAATATTTTCCTGATACATTGCATTTCCCAGCATGCCTAGGCTGCTCTTAATTGGTTGAGCTTGCTTGTGCTTGTAGGACTACACAGCACTGGTATACTCTTGGCTGATACCTGATGAACCGCAGTGTTTTCTGCGCTACTGATGTGTGAATAATACACATATAATATAAGCATATTAAGATGACTGTGGCTCTGCATAAAGGACCTTCTTCTGGTCCATTCGCTCCCCTGCGTGATTATTCAGCGACCGCTCGCACACAGCACTGTCGTCAGGGGGGGGGGGGGCGGTGGCGACCGGTCATGCCCATGGGAACGCCCAGTGTTTCATGGGTGTTCCCATCAAAACACTGGGCGTCCCATGAAAATTTGATGATGACGCAGTTGGGGGGGGGGAGGGTGCAGCTGACATTAGCTGCCGCCGGCTTTCCGCACAGGGCGCCCACAGACCTAAAACACTACAGAGGTGTCTTAGGTCTGTGAGCGCTGTACAAAGCATTCGATGGCCGGCAATCATCGAATGATTTCCTCCCTGCACGCAAGCTGCGAATGGATGTTTATGCAAAACAGCCATTTGCATTCCTTGCGAGTCAACCAGAATAAGGTCCAATATGAAATGCAGGTTGCTGCATTATTGGCCCTACATCGTTGATTTCATTTGTAGCGGTTTCATTTTTTCATTCATCCTTGAGAAATGTTGTAATTCCTGTGAGGAATCAGATGTAATTCTTCTATTATTGCTATAGGATAGAATTATTCTCCAGCAAGATAAATACAGCTGCAATATAATGTGTTGTCCAGTTTTGCAGCTAATGCAATATGTAGCTTCTACTTTCTTACAATCTGATGTCTATAAACCAGTTACTATATTATTTTACAGTATAATAACGTATAACTGCAGAAAAATGCTATTAGAGATCTTTCCCATCTTGCTCTTACACCATATACATATATATACCCAGGGCGTGGCTTGTTGATCCGGTGCAGTGACGTCCAACTCCATCGTTGATCTAGGCTGCTCCGTGTGTTTCTCCGCATGGCGGCTCCAGCGTTTGTATTTCTGTCCGGCGGTCTGAGGCTGGTCCGCGGTGGACGCAGATTCGTAGGAGTGCCGTGATCCCGTGTTACATCTAGCTGGCAAGCTGTTATTCTCTAACTGCAATGTATGTGAGCATTAAAATCAGTGAATATTTTTTATGATATGCTGGCTCATTGGTGCGCTTTCTTTCTCTCTTTTTTTGCATGTGTATGTATATATATATATATATTATAAGGGCACGGTAGTGCCCTTATATTAAGGCTGAATCCAACGAACGGATTTTTCCCATAGGGAACTTTTCGGATGGGGGCATGGTGTTTGAGGGACTGCACCTCAAAAGTGACTGGGCGTACTGAGCTGAAATTTGGCAGGTACGCGTAGAATCGTCAACCGGTGCTGCGTGCCAAATTTCAGGGCGAAATATTAAAAAATGACCAATTGGGAGCGATCTAAACTTCCAACTGCCAGTTTTTTTCTGACACTCGCGAAATGACACTTTGTCACCCATGTTAGTCTATGAGGGTTTTTTTGGGAAGGCATAACTCGGGGTAGGGGAACAATTGAGACTTGGGGTTTGTTTTATTAGGTAGATATTGTCCCAGTGGAGTGCCTTTTGGGGTTGAGGATTTTCAGATAGGTACAGTTTTTATTAAATTTAGTGAAACGTCCCCCATTATAAAGATAGGAGCTCCAACTTGTTGCGCATGCGCAGTGCGTCCAATAGGGGGAGTACAGTCAGAGGCCTCACTTGGGTGTACCAAGATGGCCGACGGAGATGCGAGGGGCTAGATCTGCTGCCGCTCGGCGCTGCCTACAGAGGGGAGCCCGCAGCCCCGCAATCCCTCCAAGGGGACAGGAGCCAAAAGGGTAAAAACACCCACACATCCACAAGAATAATTGCGCCGCAGGGAGGGGAAGCTTTCTGGTTTGCCTGTTTAAAACACGAAGCTTCCGGCCGCCGCGCGCATACACACACTGACATGAGCCCGTGCTGCTGCGGCGCTCATGTCAGAGTGTGTATGCGCGCGGCGGCCGGCAGCTGTGTGTTTACACAGACAAACCAGAAAGCTTCCCCTCCCGAGTCTGCAGCGCCGCGGCTGCAAGTATTCTTGTGGGTGGGTGGGTGGCTTGTTTTGCTTAATGTGCTAGTAAGGCTGGTCCTGGGGTTGGTGGTGGGGGGACCCGCTGTAGGTGCCAGTGGTGTAGCAGAGCCGCAGCTGCTGCATGTCAGTGCATGGCCCCCCCCTCACTGCCCCCGTGTGTCCCCCGCCCCCCTCACTGCCCCCGTGTGTCCCCTGCCCCCCCTCACTGTATACGCTGTGCCCCCCCATGTGTATGCTGTGCCCCCCCATGTGTATGCTGTCCCCCCCATGTGTATGCTGTGCCCCCCCATGTGTATGCTGTGCCCCCCCATGTGTATGCTGTGCCCCCCCATGTGTATGCTGTGCCCCCCGTGTGTGCGCTGTGCCCCCCGTGTGTGCGCTGTGCCCCCCCCAGTGTGTGCGCTGTGCCCCCCCAGTGTGTGCGCTGTGCCCCCCCAGTGTGTGCGCTGTGCCCCCCCAGTGTGTGCGCTGTGCCCCCCCAGTGTGTGCGCTGTGCCCCCCGTGTGTGCGCTGTGCCCCCCGTGTGTGCGCTGTGTCCCGCGTGTGTGCGCTGTGCCCCCCGTGTGTGCGCTGTGCCCCCCATGAGTACGCTGTGCCCCCCCCCGTGTGTACGCTGTGCCCCCCCCGTGTGTACGCTGTGCCCCCCCCCATGTGTACGCTGTGCCCCCCGTGTGTACGCTGTGCCCCCCGTGTGTACGCTGTGCCCCCCCGTGTGTACGCTGTGCCCCCCCGTGTGTACGCTGTGCCCCCCCGTGTGTACGCTGTGCCCCCCCGTGTGTACGCTGTGCCCCCCCGTGTGTACGCTGTGCCCCCCCGTGTGTACGCTGTGCCCCCCCGTGAGTACGCTGTGCCCCCCCGTGTGTACGCTGTGCCCCCCCCTCCGTGTGTACGCTGTGCCCCCCCTCCGTGTGTATGCTGTGCCCCCCCTCCGTGTGTATGCTGTGCCCCCCCCCCTCCATGTGTACGCTGAGCCCCCCCCCCCCTCCGTGTGTACGCTGTGCCCCCCCCTCCGTGTGAACGATGTGTCCTTTAATATTATTATTATGTTTCCTGCCCAGACGCTGACCACCCCATGGTACCGCCGGGACTGAGACGCTTCCACAGCCTGCGGACCAGATTGAAGCGCTTCCTTGAGATGCCTCCGCCACCGGGAAGGCAGAAAGAAGCCACCCTGGTCATCAGAGGAGCAGTTGCACCCAGGTAAATCCATCCCCCCCACTGTCCCTGTGTGTACGCTGTTCAACCCCCAGTGCCCCGTGTGTATGTTGTTCACCCCCAGTGCCCCCATGTGTGTGCTGTTCGCCCCCCAGTGCCCCCGTGTGTGCTGTTCGCCCCCCAGTGCCCCCGTGTGTGCTGTTCGCCCCCAGTGCCCCCATGTGTGCGCTGTTCGCCCCCCAGTGTGCCCCTGTGTATGCGCTGTCCACCCCCCAGTGTGTCCCTGTGTGTATGCTGTCCGCCCCCCTGTGTACGCTGTCCGCCCCCCAGTGCCCCCGTGTGTGCTGTTCGCCCCCCAGTGCCCCCGTGTGTGCTGTTCGCCCCCAGTGCCCACATGTGTGCGCTGTTCGCCCCCCAGTGTGCCCCTGTGTGTGCGCTGTCCACCCCCCAGTGTGTCCCTGTGTGTACGCTGTCCGCCCCCCTGTGTACGCTGTCCGCCCCCCAGTGCCCCCCTGTGTACGCTGTCCGCCCCCCAGTGCCCCCGTGTGTACGCTGTTTGCCCCCGTGTGTACGCTGTTTGCCCCCGTGTGTACGCTTTTTTCCCCCGTGTGTACGCTTTTTGCCCCCGTGTGTACGCTGTTTGCCCCCGTGTGTACGCTGTTTGCCCCCGTGTGTACGCTGTTCGCCCCCCAGTGCCCCCGTGTGTACGCTGTTCGCCCCCCAGTGCCCCCGTGTGTACGCTGTCCGCCCCCCCAGTGCCCCGTGTGTACGCTGTCCGCCCCCCCCCCCAGTGCCCCCGTGTGTACGCTGTCAGCCCCCCCAGTGCCCCCGTGTGTACGCTGTCCGCCCCCCAGTGTCCCGTGTGTACACTGTTCGCCCCCCAGTGCCCCCGTGTGTACGCTGTCCGCCCCCGTGTGTACACTGTCCGCCCCCCCAGTGCCCCCGTGTGTACGCTGTCCGCCCCCCCAGTGCCCCCGTGTGTACGCTGTCCGCCCCCCAGTGTCCCGTGTGTACGCTGTTCGCCCCCCAGTGCCCCCGTGTGTGCTGTTCGCCCCCCAGTGTCCCCGTGTGTGCGCTGTCCACCCCCCAGTGTGCCCCTGTGTGTACGCTGTCCGCCCCCCCAGTGCCCCTGTGTGCGCTGTCCGCCCCCCAGTCCCCCCGTGTGTGCGCTGTCCACCCCCCAGTGTGCCCCTGTGTGTACGCTGTCCGCCCCCCCAGTGCCCCCGTGTGTACGCTGTCCGCCCCCCAGTGCCCCCGTGTGTACGCTGTTCGCCCCCTTGTGTACGCTGTCCGCCCCCCAGTGCCCCCGTGTGTACGCTGTCCGCCCCCCAGTGCCCTCGTGTGTACGCTGTCCGCCCCCAAGTGCCCCCCGTGTGTGCTGTTCGCCCCCCAGTGCCCCCGTGTGTGCTGTTCGCCCCCCAGTGCCCCCGTGTGCACTGTCCGCCCCCCCAGTCCCTCCGTGTGTGCGCTGTCCACCCCCCAGTGTGCCCCTGTGTGTACGCTGTCCACTCCCCCTGTGTACGCTGTTCGCCCCCCAGTGCCCCCGTGTGTACGCTGTTCGCCCCCTTGTGTACGCTGTTCCCCCCCCCCCCCAGTGCCCCCATGTGTACGCTGTCCGCCCCCCCAGTGTCCCCGTGTGTACGCTGTCCGCCCCCCCAGTGCCCCCGTGTGTACGCTGTCCGTGCCCCCATGTGTACGCTGTCCGTGCCCCCGTGTGTACGCTGTCCGTGCCCCCGTGTGTACGCTGTCCGTGCCCCCGTGTGTACGCTGTCCGTGCCCCCGTGTGTACGCTGTCCGTGCCCCCGTGTGTACGCTGTCCGTGCCCCCGTGTGTACGCTGTTCGCCCCCGTGTGTACGCTGTTCGCCCCCTTGTGTACGCTGTTCGCTCCCGTGTGTACGCTGTCCGCCCCCCCAGTGCCCCGATGTGTACGCTGTCCGCCCCCCCCAGTGCCCTCGTGTGTACGCTGTCCGCCCCCCCAGTGCCCTCGTGTGTACGCTGTCCGCCCCCCAGTGCCCCCCGTGTGTACGCTGTCCCCCCGTGTGTACGCTGTCCCCCCGTGTGTACGCTGTCCCCCCGTGTGTACGCTGTCCCCCCGTGTGTACGCTGTCCCCCCCGTGCCCCCCGTGTGTACGCTGTCCCCCCCAGTGCCCCCGTGTGTACTCTGTCCACCCCTGTACTGCAGCTGCACTCAGGTAAATCCGTCCCCCCACTGTCCCTGTATGTACAATGTCCCCCCAGTGCCCCTGTGTGTACGCTTCCCCCCTCAGTGCACCCATGTGTACGCTGTTCCCACCAGTGCCCCCCGTGTGTACGCTTCCCCCCGTGCGTACGCTGACCCCCCAGTGCCCCCCTGTGTTTACGCTGTCCTCCTCAGTCCCCTCCCCCCGTGTGCACGCGGTCTCCCCCAGTGCGCCCCCCGTGTGTATGCTGTCCCCCCCAGTGCCCCCCCCTCCGTGTGTACGCTGTCCCCCCAGTGCCTCCCCCCCTGTGTGTACGCTACCCCCCCCAGTGCCCCTCCTGTGTGTGTACGCTATCCTTCCCCCCCAGTGCCCCCCCGTGTGTATGCTGTTCTTCCCCCCCCAATGCCCCCCGTGTACGCTGTCCCCTTCCCCAGTGCCACCACCGTGTGTACGCTGTCCCCCCAGTGCCCCCCGTGTGTACGCGGCCCCCCCAGTGCCCCTGTGTGTGCTGCCCCCCCCAGTGCCCCTGTGAATGCTGCCCCCCAGTGCCCCCGTGTGTACGCTGTACCCTGTGCCCCCCATATATGCTGCCCCCCCATGTGTATGCTGCCCCCACATTGCCCCCCGTGTACGCTGTCCCCCCTAGTGCCCGCTTCCCCGTGTGTACGCTGTCCCACCCAGTGCCCCCCCCTGTGAGTACGATGTCCCCCCCTGTGTGTACGATGTCCCCCCCCCCTGTGTGTACGCTGCCCCCCCAGTGCCCCCCCCTATGTGTGTACGCTCCCCCCGTGCCCCCCGTGTGTGTACGATGTCTCCCTCCCATGTACACTGTTCCCGGCCCCCGTGTGTACGCTGTGCCCCCGTGTGTACGCTGTCCGCCCCCGTGTGTACGCTGTCCGCCCCCGTGTGTACGGTGTCCGCTCCCGTGTGTACGCTGTCCGCCCCCGTGTGTACGATGTCCCCCCCCCCCTGTGTGTACGCTGCCCCCCCAGTGCCCCCCCCTATGTGTGTACGCTCCCCCCGTGCCCCCCGTGTGTGTACGATGTCTCCCTCCCATGTACACTGTTCCCGGCCCCCGTGTGTACGCTGTGCCCCCGTGTGTACGCTGTCCGCCCCCGTGTGTACGCTGTCCGCCCCCGTGTGTACGGTGTCCGCTCCCGTGTGTATGCTGCCCGCCCCCCTGTGTACGCTGTCCGCCCCCCTGTGTACGCTGTCCGCCCCCCTGTGTACGCTGTCCGCCCCCCAGTGCCCCCCTGTGTACGCTGTTCGCCCCCCCAGTGCCCCCGTGTGTACACTGTTCGCCCCCACCCCCCCCAGTGCCCCCGTGTGTACGCTGTTCGCCCCCCCCCCAGTGCCCCCGTGGGTACGCTGGTTGCCCCCCCCCTGTGTGTACGCTGTGCCCCCTCCCGTATACGCTGTGCCCCCCCTCCGTGTGTACGCTGTGCCCCCCTTCGTGTGAACGCTGTGCCCTTTAATATTATTGTTATGTTTCCTGCCCAGACGCTGACCACGCCATGGTACCGCCGGGACTGAGACGCTTCCACAGCCTGCGGACCAGATTGAAGCGCTTCCTTGAGATGCCTCCGCCACCGGGAAGGCAGAAAGAAGCCACCCTGGTCATCAGAGGAGCAGTTGCACCCAGGTAAATCCATCCCCCCCACTGTCCCTGTGTGTACGCTGTTCAACCCCCAGTGCCCCGTGTGTATGTTGTTCACCCCCAGTGCCCCCATGTGTGCGCTGTTCGCCCCCCAGTGCCCCCGTGTGTGCTGTTCGCCCCCCAGTGCCCCCGTGTGTGCTGTTCGCCCCCAGTGCCCCCATGTGTGCGCTGTTCGCCCCCCAGTGTGCCCCTGTGTATGCGCTGTCCACCCCCCAGTGTGTCCCTGTGTGTATGCTGTCCGCCCCCCTGTGTACGCTGCCCCCCCAGTGCCCCCCCCTATGTGTGTACGCTCCCCCCGTGCCCCCCCGTGTGTGTACGATGTCTCCCTCCCATGTACACTGTTCCCGGCCCCCGTGTGTACGCTGTGCCCCCGTGTGTACGCTGTCCGCCCCCGTGTGTACGCTGTCCGCCCCCGTGTGTACGGTGTCCGCTCCCGTGTGTACGCTGTCCGCCCCCGTGTGTACGATGTCCCCCCCCCCTGTGTGTACGCTGCCCCCCCAGTGCCCCCCCCTATGTGTGTACGCTCCCCCCGTGCCCCCCGTGTGTGTACGATGTCTCCCTCCCATGTACACTGTTCCCGGCCCCCGTGTGTACGCTGTGCCCCCGTGTGTACGCTGTCCGCCCCCGTGTGTACGCTGTCCGCCCCCGTGTGTACGGTGTCCGCTCCCGTGTGTACGCTGCCCGCCCCCCTGTGTACGCTGTCCGCCCCCCTGTGTACGCTGTCCGCCCCCCTGTGTACGCTGTCCGCCCCCCAGTGCCCCCCTGTGTACGCTGTTCGCCCCCCCAGTGCCCCCGTGTGTACACTGTTCGCCCCCACCCCCCCCAGTGCCCCCGTGTGTACGCTGTTCGCCCCCCCCCCAGTGCCCCCGTGGGTACGCTGGTTGCCCCCCCCCCTGTGTGTACGCTGTGCCCCCTCCCGTATACGCTGTGCCCCCCCTCCGTGTGTACGCTGTGCCCCCCTTCGTGTGAACGCTGTGCCCTTTAATATTATTGTTATGTTTCCTGCCCAGACGCTGACCACGCCATGGTACCGCCGGGACTGAGACGCTTCCACAGCCTGCGGACCAGATTGAAGCGCTTCCTTGAGATGCCTCCGCCACCGGGAAGGCAGAAAGAAGCCACCCTGGTCATCAGAGGAGCAGTTGCACCCAGGTAAATCCATCCCCCCCACTGTCCCTGTGTGTACGCTGTTCAACCCCCAGTGCCCCGTGTGTATGTTGTTCACCCCCAGTGCCCCCATGTGTGCGCTGTTCGCCCCCCAGTGCCCCCGTGTGTGCTGTTCGCCCCCCAGTGCCCCCGTGTGTGCTGTTCGCCCCCAGTGCCCCCATGTGTGCGCTGTTCGCCCCCCAGTGTGCCCCTGTGTATGCGCTGTCCACCCCCCAGTGTGTCCCTGTGTGTATGCTGTCCGCCCCCCTGTGTACGCTGTCCGCCCCCCAGTGCCCCCCTGTGTACGCTGTCCGCCCCCCAGTGCCCCCGTGTGTGCTGTTCGCCCCCCAGTGCCCCCGTGTGTGCTGTTCGCCCCCAGTGCCCCCATGTGTGCGCTGTTCGCCCCCCAGTGTGCCCCTGTGTGTGCGCTGTCCACCCCCCAGTGTGTCCCTGTGTGTACGCTGTCCGCCCCCCTGTGTACGCTGTCCGCCCCCCAGTGCCCCCCTGTGTGCGCTGTCCGCCCCCCAGTGTGCCCCTGTGTGTGCGCTGTCCACCCCCCAGTGTGTCCCTGTGTGTACGCTGTCCGCCCCCCTGTGTACGCTGTCCGCCCCCCAGTGCCCCCCTGTGTACGCTGTCCGCCCCCCAGTGCCCCCGTGTGTACGCTGTCCGCCCCCCCAGTGCCCCCGTGTGTACGCTGTCCGCCCCCCAGTGTCCCGTGTGTACGCTGTTCGCCCCCCAGTGCCCCCGTGTGTGCTGTTCGCCCCCCAGTGTCCCCGTGTGTGCGCTGTCCACCCCCCAGTGTGCCCCTGTGTGTACGCTGTCCGCCCCCCCAGTGCCCCTGTGTGCGCTGTCCGCCCCCCAGTCCCCCCGTGTGTGCGCTGTCCACCCCCCAGTGTGCCCCTGTGTGTACGCTGTCCGCCCCCCCAGTGCCCCCGTGTGTACGCTGTCCGCCCCCCAGTGCCCCCGTGTGTACGCTGTTCGCCCCCTTGTGTACGCTGTCCGCCCCCCAGTGCCCCCGTGTGTACGCTCTCCGCCCCCCAGTGCCCTCGTGTGTACGCTGTCCGCCCCCAAGTGCCCCCCGTGTGTGCTGCTCGCCCCCCAGTGCCCCCGTGTGTGCTGTTCGCCCCCCAGTGCCCCCGTGTGCACTGTCCGCCCCCCCAGTCCCTCCGTGTGTGCGCTGTCCACCCCCCAGTGTGCCCCTGTGTGTACGCTGTCCACTCCCCCTGTGTACGCTGTTCGCCCCCCAGTGCCCCCGTGTGTACGCTGTTCGCCCCCTTGTGTACGCTGTTCGCCCCCCCCCCAGTGCCCCCATGTGTACGCTGTCCGCCCCCCCAGTGTCCCCGTGTGTACGCTGTCCGCCCCCCCAGTGCCCCCGTGTGTACGCTGTCCGTGCCCCCATGTGTACGCTGTCCGTGCCCCCGTGTGTACGCTGTCCGTGCCCCCGTGTGTACGCTGTCCGTGCCCCCGTGTGTACGCTGTCCGTGCCCCCGTGTGTACGCTGTCCGTGCCCCCGTGTGTACGCTGTCCGTGCCCCCGTGTGTACGCTGTCCGTGCCCCCGTGTGTACGCTGTTCGCCCCCTTGTGTACGCTGTTTGCTCCCGTGTGTACGCTGTCCGCCCCCCCAGTGCCCCGATGTGTACGCTGTCCGCCCCCCCCAGTGCCCTCGTGTGTACGCTGTCCGCCCCCCCAGTGCCCTCGTGTGTACGCTGTCCGCCCCCCAGTGCCCCCCGTGTGTACTCTGTCCCCCCGTGTGTATGCTGTCCCCCCGTGTGTACGCTGTCCCCCGTGTGTACGCTGTCCCCCCCAGTGCCCCCGTGTGTACTCTGTCCACCCCTGTACTGCAGCTGCACTCAGGTAAATCCGTCCCCCCACTGTCCCTGTATGTACAATGTCCCCCCAGTGCCCCTGTGTGTACGCTTCCCCCCTCAGTGCACCCATGTGTACGCTGTTCCCACCAGTGCCCCCCGTGTGTACGCTTCCCCCCGTGCGTACGCTGACCCCCCAGTGCCCCCCTGTGTTTACGCTGTCCTCCTCAGTCCCCTCCCCCCGTGTGCACGCGGTCTCCCCCAGTGCGCCCCCCGTGTGTATGCTGTCCCCCCCAGTGCCCCCCCCTCCGTGTGTACGCTGTCCCCCCAGTGCCTCCCCCCCTGTGTGTACGCTGCCCCCCCAGTGCCCCTCCTGTGTGTGTACGCTGTCCTTCCCCCCCAGTGCCCCCCCGTGTGTATGCTGTTCTTCCCCCCCCAATGCCCCCCGTGTACGCTGTCCCCTTCCCCAGTGCCACCCCCGTGTGTACGCTGTCCCCCCAGTGCCCCCCGTGTGTACGCGGCCCCCCCAGTGCCCCTGTGTGTGCTGCCCCCCCCAGTGCCCCTGTGAATGCTGCCCCCCAGTGCCCCCGTGTGTACCCTGTGCCCCCCATATATGCTGCCCCCCCATGTGTATGCTGCCCCCACATTGCCCCCCGTGTACGCTGTCCCCCCTAGTGCCCGCTTCCCCGTGTGTACGCTGTCCCACCCAGTGCCCCCCCCTGTGAGTACGATGTCCCCCCCTGTGTGTACGATGTCCCCCCCCCCTGTGTGTACGCTGCCCCCCCAGTGCCCCCCCCTATGTGTGTACGCTCCCCCCGTGCCCCCCGTGTGTGTACGATGTCTCCCTCCCATGTACACTGTTCCCGGCCCCCGTGTGTACGCTGTGCCCCCGTGTGTACGCTGTCCGCCCCCGTGTGTACGCTGTCCGCCCCCGTGTGTACGGTGTCCGCTCCCGTGTGTACGCTGTCCGCCCCCGTGTGTACGATGTCCCCCCCCCTGTGTGTACGCTGCCCCCCCAGTGCCCCCCCCCTATGTGTGTACGCTCCCCCCGTGCCCCCCGTGTGTGTACGATGTCTCCCTCCCATGTACACTGTTCCCAGCCCCCGTGTGTACGCTGTGCCCCCGTGTGTACGCTGTCCGCCCCCGTGTGTACGCTGTCCGCCCCCGTGTGTACGGTGTCCGCTCCCGTGTGTACGCTGTCCGCCCCCCTGTGTACGCTGTCCGCCCCCCTGTGTACGCTGTCCGCCCCCCTGTGTACGCTGTCCGCCCCCCTGTGTACGCTGTCCGCCCCCCAGTGCCCCCTGTGTACGCTGTTCGCCCCCCCAGTGCCCCCGTGTGTACACTGTTCGCCCCCACCCCCCCCAGTGCCCCCGTGTGTACGCTGTTCGCCCCCCCCAGTGCCCCCGTGGGTACGCTGGTTGCCCCCCCCCCTGTGTGTACGCTGTGCCCCCTCCCGTATACGCTGTGCCCCCCCTCCGTGTGTACGCTGTGCCCCCCTTCGTGTGAACGCTGTGCCCTTTAATATTATTGTTATGTTTCCTGCCCAGACGCTGACCACGCCATGGTACCGCCGGGACTGAGACGCTTCCACAGCCTGCGGACCAGATTGAAGTGCTTCCTTGAGATGCCTCCGCCACCGGGAAGGCAGAAAGAAGCCACCCTGGTCATCAGAGGAGCAGCTGCACCCAGGTAAATACGTCCCCCCACTGTCCCTGTGTGTACCCTGTCCCCCAGTGCCCCCGTGTGTACGCTGTCCCCCCAGTGCCCCCCGTGTGTATGCTGTGCCCCCCGTGTGCGCTGTGCCCCCCCAGTGCCCCCGTGTGTACTCTGTGTCCCCCCCCCAGTGCACTTCCGTGTGTACGCTATCCCCCACCGTGTGTACGCTGTCCCCCCAGTGCCCCCCGTGTGTACGCTGTCCCCCCAGTGCCCCCCGTGTGTACGCTGTCCCCCCAGTGCCCCCCTGTGTGTACGCTGTCCCCCCAGTGTGTACGCTGTCCCCCCAGTGCCCCCCGTGTGTACGCTATCCCCCCAGTGCCCCCGTGTGTACGCTTTCCCCCCAGTGCCCCCCCATGTGTACGCTTTCCCCCCAGTGCCCCCCCATGTGTACGCCTACCCCCCAGTGCCCCCCGTGTGTATGCTGTGCCCCCCATGTGTACGCTGCCCCCCCCAGTGCCCCCGTGTGTACTCTGTGTCCCCCCCAGTGCACTTCCGTGTGTACGCTATCCCCACCATGTGTACGCTGTCCCCTCAGTGCCCCCGTGTATATGCTGTCTCACCAGTGCCCCCCATGTGTATGCTGTCCCCCCATTGCCGCCCCCCGTGTGTACGCTATCTCTCCAGTGCCCCCCTGTGTGTATGCTGTCCCCCCAGTGCCCCCCCCCGTGTGTACGCTGTGCCCCCGTGTACGCTGTCCCCCCAGTGCCCCCCGTGTGTACGCTGTCCCCCCAGTGCCCCCTGTGTGTACGCTGTCCCCCCAGTGCCCTCCGTGTGTACGCTGTCCCCCCAGTCCCCCCCCCCGTGTGTACACTGTCCCCCCAGTGCCCCCCGTGTGTACACTTTCCCCCCAGTGCCCCCCCCCGTGTGTACGCTTCCCCCCAGTGCCCCCCCATGTGTACGCCTACCCCCCAGTGCCCCCCCGTGTGTATGCTGTGCCCCCCATGTGTACGCTGCCCCCCCCAGTGCACCCTGTGTGTACGCTGTCCCCCCAGTGCCCCCCCCTGTGTATACGCTGTGCCCCCCTTGTGTATACGCTGTCCCCCCAGTGCCCCCCGTGTGTATACGCTGTCCCCCCAGTGCCCCCCCGTGTGTACGCTGTCCCCCCAGTGCACCCCCCCATTTGTACGCTGTCCCCCCCAGTACCCCCCCCCCCCGTGTGTCCACTGTCCCCCCAAGGCCCCCCCGTGTGTACGCTGTGCCCCCGTGTGTACGCTTTTCCCCCAGTGCCCCCCCATGTGTACGCTTTCCCCCCAGTGCCCCTCCCCATGTGTACACCTACCCCCCACTGCCCCCCTGTGTGTATGCTGTGCCCCCCCATGTGTACGCTGCCCCCCCGTGCCCCCTGTGTGTACGCTGTCCCCCTAGTGCCCCCCTGTGTATACGCTGTCCCCCCAGTGCCCCCCCGTGTGTACGCTGTCCCCCCAGTGCCCCCGTGTGTATACGCTGTGCCCCCGTGTGCATACGCTGTCCCCCCAGTGCCCCCCCGTGTGTACGCTGTCCCCCCAGTGCCCCCCGTGTGTCCACTGTCCCCCCAAGGCCCCCCCGTGTGTACGCTGTGCCCCCATGTGTACGCTGTCCCCCTCCAGTGCCCTTCGTGTGTACGCTGCCCCCCCAGTGCCCCCCGTGTGTATGCTGTCCCCCCCCCAGTGCCCCCCGTGTGTGCGCTGTCCCCCCAACCCCCCCCCCAGTGCTCCCCCATGTGTACACTGTACCCCCAGTGCCCCCCGTGTACGCTGTCCCGCCCCCAGTGCGTACGCAGTCCCGGCCCCCCCATTGGCCCCCGTGTGTATGCTGCCCCCCCCCCCCCAGTGCCCCCCGTGTGTACACATTGTTGATGTTGTTGTTGTTGTTGTTATATTTCCTGCCCAGACTCTGTCCTCCCCATGCTGCCGCCGGGACTCGACGGGACTAGGTTCAGGTGCTTCCACAGCCTGCGGCCTAACAGTCTGGTGAAGCCCCGGCCTTGAGTTGCCTCCGCCATCCAGAAGACAGAAAGCAAGCAGCCACCCGGGCCATCAGAGGAGCAGCTGCACCCAGGTAAATCCATCCCCCCACTGTCCCTGTGTGTACCCTGTCCACTATCCCCACTATCCCTGTGCACACCCTGTCCCCCCCACTGTCCCTGTATGTACCCTGTCCCCCCCACTGCCTGCCGTGTGTACGCTGTCCCCCACAGTGCCCGCCGTTTGTATGCTGTCTCCCCAGTGCCCTCCGTGTGTACTCTGTCCCCCCCTGTAATGCAGCTGCACTCAGGTAAATCCGTCCCCCCACTGTCCCTGTATGTACCCTGTCCCCCCAGTGCCCCTGAGTGTACGCTCCCCCCCCAGTGCACCCGTGTGTATGCTGTCCCCACCAGTGCCCCCCATATGAACAGTCCCACCCGTGTGTACGCTGTCCCCCCCGTGAGTACGCTGTCCCCACTAGTGCCCCCCTGTGTTTACGCTGTCCTCCTCTGTCCCCTCCCCCCGTGTGTATGCTGTCTCCCCCAATGCACCCCCGTGTGTATGCTGTCCCCCCCAGTGCACCCCCGTGTGTATGCTGTCCCCCCCAGTGCCCCCCCCCTCCGTGTGTATGCTGTCCTCCCCGTGCCCCCCCATGTGTAGGCTGTCCCCCCCCGTGCCCCCCCATGTGTAGGCTGTACCCCCCCCCAGTGTCCCACCCCCTGTGTGTACGCTGCCCCCCCAGTGCCTCCCCCCTGTGTGTACGCTGCCCCCCTAGTGCCCCCCCTGTGTGTGCTGTCCTTCCCCCCCCAGTGCCCCCCGTGTGTACGCTGTCCCCTTCCCCAGTGCGCCCCCCCGTGTGTACGCTGTCCCGCAGTGCCCCCCGTGTGTACGCTGCCCCCCGTGTGTACGCTGCCCCCCCAAGTGCCCCCCGTGTGTGCTTCCCCCCCAGTGCCCCCCGTGTGTGTGCTTCCCCCCCAGTGCCCCCGTGTGTGTGCTTCCCCCACAGTGCCCCTGTGTGTGTGCTGCCCCCCCAGTGCCCCTGTGTGTATGCTGCCCCCCCAGTGCCCCCGTGTGTATGCTGCCCCCCCAGTGCCCCTGTGTGTACGCTGTACCCTGTTCCCCCCATGTGTATGCTGCCCCCCCCATTGCCCCCATGTGTACGCTGTAACCCCGTGTGTACCCTGCCCCCCCACCATTGCCCCCCGTGTGTACGATGTCCCCCCCAGTGCCCCCCCGTGTGTACGCTGTTGCCCCCCCCATACTGCCCCCCGTGTGTACGTTGTCGTCTCCCCAGTGCCTCCCCCGTGTGTTCGCTCCCCCCACATTGCCCCCCGTGTGTATGCTGCCCCCCCCCAGTGCCCCTGTGTATGCTGCCCCTGTGCGTATGCGGCCCCCAAGTGACCCCGTGTGTACGCTGTACCCTGTGCCCCCTTGTGTATGCTGTCCCAACATGTGTACGCTGTAGCCTGTGCCCCCCGTGTGTATACTGTCCCCCCCCGTGTGCACACTGTCCCCCCCCGTGCCCCCGTGTGCACACTGTCGTCGTCCCCGGTGCCCCTTGTGTGTATGCTGTTGCCCCTGTGTGTGTATGCCGTGCCCCCGTGTGTATACGCAGTCCCTCCCCCAGTGCCCCCATGTGTAGGCAGTCCCTCCCCCAGTGCCCCCCCATGTGTACGCAGTCCCTCCCCCAGTGCCCCCCCATGTGTACGCAGTCCCTCCCCCAGTGCCCCCCATGTGTACGCAGTCCCTCCCCCAGTGCCCCCCATGTGTACGCAGTCCCTCCCCCAGTGCCCCCCCATGTGTACGCAGTCCCTCCCCCAGTGCCCCCCATGTGTACGCAGTCCCTCCCCCAGTGCACCCCCATGTGTACGCAGTCCCTCCGCCAGTGCCCCCCCATGTATACGCAGTCCCTCCCCCAGTGCCCCCCCATGTGTACGCAGTCCCTCCCCCAGTGCCCCCCATGTGTACGCAGTCCCCCATGTGTACGCAGTGCCCCCCGTGTGTACGCAGTCCCCCCCCCAGTGCCCCCCGTGTGTACGCTGTGCCCCCCCCCCAGTGCCCCTCGTGCGTAAGCTCTGCCCCCCCTATGTGTACCCTGTGTGTACATTGTCCTCCTCCAATGCCCTACAGTAAAGCTTCTACTCTCTGGGTGTCATGCTCATTGCCAGGGGTTTCTTGGGATGGATGTCTTGCCTGTTGACAGGGGTTTCATGCACTGGGACGGGTGTCATACTCAATGCCAGGGGTTTGTTATTCTTGTGGCCAGGGGTAATGCTCATTGCCAAGGGTGTGTTATCATTAAACATTTAAAAAATCTAATTGTATTCTTTCACTGAAATTTAAAATTTCAAATAAAAAAAAAAATAAATTGAAAAAAACCTATGAAATTCCAAAGACAAAAAACCTTACGGTTTCACATGTCCCATTAAGGCTTCTTACACATGATCTGGCATTTCTGAAACCTGTTGTAACTCTTCCACTCAAACGCCAAAAAGCAATGAAATTCCGATCATTAAGGCTGACGCCTTAATGGACGTGTTCCTTGCGCAATACAGATATGGTACGCCATCACAGCCTGTGGGTAAGTGCAGATTCAGCACTCTCACAGAGTGAGATTGCTGTCACTCACAAAATGGTGGAGCTGCTAATTCACAGATTTGTGTGCTCATTGGAATACACACATGCAGTCTATGCAACTGAAGGTCTGAGCAGTAAACAGAGCCGAGAGGATGGGGAAAAAGTGGTGTTGATTGGGGTAGGAGGCAGTGTGGTGCAGATGGGGAGGAATAGAAATGCGTAGATGGTAGGAAGGCTAAGCAGCACTGATGGGGGACTAACGAAGCAGATGGGTGGAAAACTGTGGCACGAATTGGGGAAGGTAAGGCAGAGTGATGCGATTGGTTGGGAAACAGAGGAGCAGTTGGAGGAAAGACAGCACTGATGGGGGAGGGGGTTCGGAGCAAAGGGGATAAAGGGAAAACAGAACAGTGTAGATGGAGAGGGGAGACAGCAGTACAGATGGAAGGAAACTGTCATGGATGAGGCGGGCAGAGCAGCATTAATGGAGGGGGAGACAGAGTATCGCTAATAGAGGGGAAGCCAGTGGCACAGATAGAAGGAAACAGTGGCATCTGTGTGGAAAGACAGGGCAGGGCAGATGGGAATAGACACATTGTTGTGGATGAGGGAATCCACACAGCAGTAGGTATCAGGGAAGACAGAGCAGCATGAAGGCGTACGGGAGAAGAAAGAGTAGATGCATAGTAGTTGGGAGTATTATAGTTTTTGCAATTGTGAAAGATGTTTCTGGTAACTGCATGTGAATACTAAATGAAATGGATATAGGTAGTGAGTGTGAAAGATGTTGGACCCTCAGTGGGATAGTTCTAGTAATAGTGTTTATTCTAGCACCCGCTATCTTTGAAAACCCATGCAGTTCCTCTACCCTGTCTGGGGTGTTGCTGGCTGCTCTAGTGTTTCTAGCACAAGTCTGGTTTGCAGTGCTGATATACAGATCACACTAGAAGCACTACAGCAGACAGCTACACCCCAGGCAGGGAAGAGGAACTGCATGGGTTTTCAAAGATGGCGGGTGCTATAATGAACACTATAGTAACTCAGAGGTATAGACAGTTTTAGAAGATTGCAGATACTTATTAGGATGAGTGCGCCACATAACTGCTCAGACCTTCAGTTGCATAGACTGCATGTGTGTATTCCAATGAGCACACAAATCTGTGAATTAGCAGCTCCACCATTTTGTGAGTGACAGCAATCTCACTCTGTGAGAGTGCTGAATCTGCACTTACCCACAGGCTGTGATGGCGTACCATATCTGTATTGCGCAAGGAACACGTCCATTAAGGCGTCAGCCTTAATGATCGGAATTTCATTGCTTTTTGGCGTTTGAGTGGAAGAGTTACAACAGGTTTCAGAAATGCCAGATCATGTGTAAGAAGCCTTAATGGGACATGTGAAACCGTAAGGTTTTTTGTCTTTGGAATTATATATATAAATATATATATAGAAATCCAAATCGACCGGCACTCCTTTAAAGATCTCCCAGATAATGAGCCCCGGTGCCTGGATAATAAATCATGCAAAAATCCAAAGGGAAGCAGCACTCAGGAGGCAGTTTCAAAAAATGTAAATCTGTATTGGAGCTCCAATACAGATTTACATTTTTTGAAACTGCCTCCTGAGTGCTGCTTCCCTTTGGATTTTTAAATATATATATATATATATATATATATATATATAGCAGACAGTGAATCTGGCACTCAGGTACAAATGAAGCAAAACGGGTACAAGGGCTGGGGTGCCTTCCTAGATTAATCCAAAGGATCAGCATAATACAGGAACAAAGAAGAGGCGGCACTCGACAGACTGCAAATAAAGGGGTCCTTTTACTCCAACTGTTTCGGGGTTACCCCCCCCCCCCCCCGTTGTCAGGGACAGACAGCTTGACAAACAAGTAATGCACATATCACAATATATATACCCACACGGACACATGAAAACCCGCCCCAAACACAATTACTTACCAATCCCATGCACCTGCCGGGCAGAGGTCCATGCCACACCACCAGACGGAACCGGAACTGTCCCGAAGCTGTAGCTGTCCCCCACGCCCGACAGCTGAGCAACACATAGTTCCCCTACCAAAGCTCCGGCCGGAAGCTGCTGCACAGTGGCTGACGGGTGGCAGAATAACTTCCGCCAACCACGGCCTTAACATGCGGCCAACCAGACCCGGAAACCCAGCGCAGAACTCAGCAGCTCAGACGGCAAAGGATTGGTTGCCCAGCAACCAGAATGCACTTTGTCTGCAAAAAACAAGAGAATGACATCAAAAATGCCTGTCAAATATCATACATTGCAAACCCAGTAAAAAGACAATTGTGCATAAAAAAAACATACTGTTCATACAAAACAGATAAGACGTGAAAAAGGCTAAAGCATATACAATGTATAATGTGTCACAGATCACACCAGGTAGCCCCGGGTGGTCAGTAACACATATCAATGTTCTACTGGAATCAAATAACAATGCTCACTACAGTTATATACTAGAACTAGAATATCAGGTATTGGAATATTTTATAGTAGTGTTGAGACTGAACCAAAGAAAGCTCAGAATAATTACCCAACATGAGAGTGAAAAAAGACATAAAATTCACAAACAGGAAAACATCCTAAAGGCAGGGACGGATTTGTGCCTAGGCCCGTGAGGCACCGGCCTCAGGGCGGCACCAATTAAGGGCGGCAGGCAGGCTGACATTCTGTTAAATAGCAGCATGGCACAGCGGGTGGGCAGCGGCGAGTGACGAGCGCCGCAGACATGAATTATCATGTGTAGGCGGCAGCGCCACTCGTCACCCGCCACTGCCCACCCGCTGTGCCATGCAAATTACATCACCGCTTAGTGGCTGGGTCCGACGGTCCCCCTGCGCGTCCGGAAATGGGTCAGACTCACTTCTGCCGGCGCCCGCCCACTGGCTACTCTACACACACACACAGTCTATTGGCTGCTGTGTATCCAGCAGCTGAGCGGTGCGCAGATTCTTCCTGCGCTCAGTCAGTCACAGTATGAGAGAGACTGATGGAGACACTGTGCTGCTAATCACTGTACTAATAAGTGCCTCCCTCCCTCCGGATCCTCCGTACAGTGAGCAGTCCAGAGTGCTTAAAAGAATATTGAGGTGGGCTAAATAGGGGGGGGGGGAATGTTGTGCCTAGGGGCGGCCTGACCCCTAAATTCGCCCCTGCCTAAAGGTAACACCTTTTCATACCCCCACTATCCACGTCGGCGTGGAGTTGATTTTATATAGTGTGGGGAGCGCAGCGAGCCACCGAGCCCGAAGCGTGGTGAGCGCACGCGGATTAGATGTAAGGCAACCCACGCTTAGGGCTCGGTGGCTCGCTGTGCTCGCCACACTATATAAAGTGAACTTCACGCTGACGTGGAAAGTGGGGGTATGAAAAGGTCGGGAGGACGCGTAATGTGTCCCCTTGCAGGGCTCGCCGCGCTTTGGGCTGCCGTGGATAGTGGGCGTGTTTCAGGAACACATTGACACCTACCATATCATACATCAGAGACAGTAAAGATGATTTTGTCGGCAGCCATAACTCACATAATGTACTGCTGACTGACTACAATACACCTGACTGACTACGCTGGATCTGACAGGGGCACTTAAGCGGCTTCTGACTGACTACACTAACTACGCTGCCTGTGGGAACACTATGCTGATTCTGACAGGGACGCTACGCTACGTCTGACTGACTACACTAACTATGCTGGCCGCGGAACACTACGCTGATTCTGACAGGTTTGCTACGCTGACGGCGTAACTGCCGCCGTGAAACTACACAAGTACCCAAATTTGGACTGCGATCAGATCTGAATAAGGCCCAGTGTGTATCCTAGCCCCATGATTGTATGGCGTTCTACTGGTCTCTTTCAACAATGCAAAAACATACAGGCAGGGTATTTGGGTTCTAACAGAAAAATTAGCAATGTCTTAATGTGTATGTGTACATATGGTAGGGAACACACAATGCAATCTGTACTTGCTATATATAACTGTAAAATTGCCTCATACTAGTATGGTATTGCCCTTTTTCCCATAATTTCAACCCATCTGGGCAATAAATTGTGTGAGAATTGCATACAGTATTCCGATCTGATCTGACTCCTATTCCAATCTGATGCATAGTCCCCTGTGTATCAGATCTGGAGATCCTCATGGATGCCACAATGATTTGTCATATCATAAGCCATCACTAGGATCGCATATGATAAAATCATATGCAAAAGTATCGCATACTATGTATCATATGCTTTCTTAGCTGATGGGGAGCCCCGGCAGGTCCCCGGAGAGTAGTTGCCAAGGTATCGTGTGCGAAGCTGCATGGGATACCTTGCACAAGTGTATGGGGGCTTAATTAATTAATAATATACATCCACCAGAATAGGCTACAAAAGATTAATGGGTAAACAGTATTTATCTCTCCTACGCATAGTTACCTACCCTCCTGCATTCTGCAGGAGTCTCCCTGAAATAGCAGCAATCTCCCTCTCTCCCTCATTAGTCTACCAATCTCCCTCATTTCACCTAGCCCACAATACACTGTTACAGTTTTTGGGAAAAAAGGAATGAGAGATAGATACATTTATATTGAATCATCAGCACCATTTCCCAGCATATTACCAAGTATAGTATCTCTTACTAACTGCTTTGGGGCTCTTCTACATTTGGATATCAGTCATTTTAAAAGATTCCTCTCAGATGTACACACAAATGCTTCTAGGTGCCACGTTCACAGTCTCTTTTCACAATCTCTCCATATATGGAACTAGACACGCCCTTTGGGTGGAGCATGATACGCCCCCTCAATGGGGCGCTGTGCAAAAGTCTACTACCAACTACAATCTCACTGAAACTAGTTTTCAAAAGTAGGCAAGCACGCTCCTGAGTGATACTGAATCTGTCACTATAACAATGTATTTCATTAAAACACTGTGGTGAATCTTCTTATAATGAACCCCAGCCACTCACAGTTTACTGTTGTGATGTCTGACTGGATGACATATAGCATGTTCCACTTACTGTACTTTATGTAACAAGATTCACAGTCTGCTTTTGAATTAGGTGAATAAAACTAATTAATACTGTATATAAGTAGTGTTATCCCAATACTGGGACACATTTTGTGTCAATAGTTTCATATATATATTTTTTTTCTTCACACTGTTGCAAAGATGATTCAAATTTACCCTAAACCTAACCTCTACTTATAATTCACAGCATGTATTGAATTTGTTGTATGAGTTATTTTAGTGTAATATTTCCCATTTATGAATTGTGTAATATTTCACCCCAGGCCATTTATATTCTTGAATTTAGAATAATTGTTGTTTCCTTCAGCTAATGCCGCTCATAGTGATATTCTAATGCTTCAATTTGAGGTTACTGATCATTTCTTAATTTTCTCCTGACAGCCTGCGGGCATATTAAATTGATTTTTATCTTCAGCAAATGCAGCAATCTTCAGGAAGGCTATTAGAGAAACACGCCACATCCAGATGTTATACCCTCAGGGAAAAGGGAGAGCTGTTGGCTTCCAGGGGAATCTTTCAGTTGTTCATTCTGTGTGAGATTTCCGGTATTGAACTCGTTCTTCACAATCAGTCAATACCATGCTTTAAAAGTTACACCTTTAAGGGAAACTGAAGGGGGGGGGGGGGGGGATTATTATGGTATCAGGGATGAATGGTTATAATGTGCCAAGTGAAGACCTGAAATAAAATATACTAACTGGGCGCCCACACGTATGAGAATATAACAGATGTCTGATAGGGTCTTAGTATGGGAATGTAATAAAAAGGTCAACAGTGGCATTGTGTCGACAGTTCTGTTGTTGAAAGTGCCAAGTGTTGAGAGGCAATGTGTCAATGTTCTCGAAATGTCAACATTAGTGTTAGGCTGCGGGTGTAAGATTTAGGATTAAGCTGCGGGGGGGGGGGGGGGTGTTAAGGGTAGGGATCCAAACTAGGAATAGTAAAGAAGTATGAACAGGAAAATATGACCTTATGACCTCCTGGACCCAGAAGATGCCACTGTAGTCATGTAGAGCAGGGCTCTGCTGTGCCACCTGGGATGATACTGTATGTCAACATCATAACATGTTGGCACTATGACCTTGTTGATATTTACATGTTGATGTGATACATCTTGACATTATGATTGTCAACACATTATACCCATCCCCTTAGACTATTGATGCAGACATGGGGGTCTGTGCAGTAACATACAGAAACTTGGAGGAGAGTTCAGGAAAGAGCTCTCATTAGAGCTGCTCCTAGCGATTCTATTGCCAATCACCGCTTGGTTAAGCTTCCAAAAGTGTGTCGTCTAACATCACCACAAGCACTGCTATACACTCTGCCAACAAAAAAGCCCTGTAAACAGCTTCTTGCATCTTGCACAGTGTCTGATTTCACTAGGGGCACGTAACTATAGTGGGGTTGCAGGGGATGCAGCTGCTATGGGGCCCGGCCGCTTGGGGGGGCCCGAGGGCCAGCAGCTATCCCCTGCACCCTTTAGATTTTGTTTTTAAATGAAAGTAGTGCATCTGGGGCACACGCTGGGGCAGCACTGCAGCGACAAAGCGGCTGTCCCTGTGAAAACCCCCACCCCCAAGAGTGAACAAAGCCGATTGCCGTCGGGAACCCAGCTGTCATGTTTTGACAGTTGGGATCCTGATGTCGGGTGAATGCCTGTCGGGACCCCGTCTGGCACCCTATATCATTATCTCTACCTGTCCCTGACACTCCCGTTCTTACTCTCTTTCTTCTGCCCACCTAAGGGGCATTGTAGTGAATTGCCTATTGAGGCAGGGGGCGGGGGGGCCCATAGCAAAATCTTGCTTTGGGGCCCACAAAGTTATAGTTACGCCCCTGGGCTGCAGACCCATTGAGCGCATCCTCAATGGGTCATGCTGATTGGAGGGGGGGATATGTAGCCATGCTATCTAAGAGTGCAAGGTAGAACAATGTAATCACTCTCATAAGAGGATATCTGGCCGCCATAATGACTCCCCTTGTTTCTCCATTCCTATATCCCTCTATCCCTGACTGTGACTTCCTCTGATAACTTCATCTTCCCTTTTCACCTCATCCGTGACCATAGCTCCCTCTGACAACGTTATCTTCCCTATCCACCTAATCCCTGACCATCCCTCTCTCTGACATTATCTTCCCTTCACTAGCTCTGACAGCCTTATCCACCCCGTTTACCTGACTGCTGACCACTCTGATAACTGTATCTTACCTAAACCCCCATCCCTTTTATTACTCCCTCTGACAACCTTATATTGCCAGTAAACTAACCCTGAAAATTATAGACCGGTCAGCCTTACAACCATTGTGGGGAAAATATTAGAAGGAATAATAAGAGATAGTATCCAAAATTTCTTAGAACAGGAGAAGGTGACAAGTAAGGCTCAGCATGGGTTAGTAGTACGTTTATTTATAAGGTGTCCATAGCGCCATACACAGCAAACAAAAAAACTAATTAAAAGGTAATGTACAGGGTGTGTTGATAAAATACAGCATAAATAGGGGTACAGCTGGTAGAACTAAAATCAGCATCAGTTCTGAAGTAGGTGTTGAAATTGTCGAGGAGACTGAAGATGAAGTAGAGGAAGGGAAGAACAGGGCAGGAGCACTGGTGAGATAAAGAGATAGGGTGAGTACGTGAGGAAGGAGGGCCCTACTCATAAGAGTTAACAGACTAAAAGGAGCTGGGTGGATGAACGAAAAACAATAGGATAAGTAAGAATGGATGGGAACGGATGGAGGGGTAGAGTAGGCATGATAGAAGGAGGGAAAGAGGTTAGGAGGAGGAGGGATAGGCTAGTAGGAAGAAGTGGGTTTTGAGGGAGCGCTTGAAGGAGGTAGGGGAATCAGAAAGCCTGATGGGTGGCGGGAGGTTGTTCCAGTGCAGGGGGCAGCGTGAGAGAAGTCTTGGATACGGGAGTTGGAGGAGGTGATTAGGTGAGAGGTTAGTCGGCGGTCGGCAGCGGAGCGAAGAGGACAGGAGGGAGTGTGGATAGAGATCAGTGAAGAGAGGTAAGGAGCGGTGCAGGAGGAGAGAGCCTTGTAGGTGGTGGTGAGGAGTTTAAAGAGAACTCGAAAAGGGGGAGGCGGAGGTAGATCGGCGGGAGAGGAAGAGGAGCCTAGCAGCAGCATTAAGAATGGATTGGAGAGGGGCGAGGTGGACGAGAGGTTTAGTGAAATTGTAGAGGGTTAGGGAAATCATAGGGGGCTGGACTTAGGGAAATATGTTGATGAAATACAGTACTTTGATTTCGCTAAAGCTTTTTTAACACGGTGCCTCATAAAAGGTTATTAGTAAAACTAAGTAATTTAGGGTTAGGAGATTAAATTTGTAATTGGACTGTAAAAGCTTGTTGCACAATCGGTGACAGAGATTGGTGGTAAATGGCATACAATACAACTGGGTAAGGTCCAAAGTGGTGTCCCACAAGGTATCAAACAAATGAGATTATAGAACTTCTCACAGCAGACAGACCAGTGGTGGAAAAAAGCGTGAATCCAGAACAAAAGAATGGGTGCATTATGACAGAAAGAGGGTCACTCCTGGGAAAATGGGTGTGGCATTTCAACAAGGGGCATGGTCTCAAAGGGAATTTAGTATCCACGAACCAGTGCACGTCAGGAAAGGGTGACAGGGAGAGAATGATGGGGAGAGGCAGTAAGTGATGGAAAGAGGGTGACAAGGAGAGTCACTGGTTGATGGGGAGAGGGTGACAGGGAGAGGCAGTGGGTGATGAGGAGAGGGTGATGTCTTGGAGAGGTGCCTCCAGGGAGAAGGTGACAGTGAGAGAGGCAATTTTATATATAGGGGACACTTCCTGTTATGGTTTAGGCCAGTGGTTCTCAACCCCGGTCCTCAGGGACCCCAACAGTGCACGTTTTGCAGATCTCCTCACAGAAACAAGAGAAATAATTATCTCCACCTGTGATCTTTTAAAATGTACCAGTGAGTAAATAGTGCACCTGTGTATCTGTGAGGTGACCTGGAAAACGTGCACCGTTGGGGGTCCCTGAGGACCGAGGTTGAGAACCACTGGTTTAGGCTGTTGTGGAGCTGTCTCTTTGCTTACTGACATGATTATTCTAAAATGGAGCCCAGCTGGTATACATTTGTAAGCTGCAGAGGACAGGGTGCAGTTGTTTTTACCCCTCACCATGGGGTTTATTCTAGTTCATTCTTTCTGACAAAATCCTTCTTAGATGGACAAAACCATGTGCACTGCAGGGGGGCAGATGTAACATGTGCAGAGAGAATTAGATTTGGGTGAGTTATTTTGTTTCTGTGCAGGGAAAATACTGACTGCATGATTTTACACTTCAATATAGATCTCACTTTGAAGAAAACCCCACCCAAATCTAATTCTCTCTGCACAAGTTACATCTGCCCCACCCGCAGTGCACATGGTTTTGTCCATCTAAGAAGGATTTTGTCAGAAAGAATGGACTAGAATAACCCCCCATGTGGGTAAAACACAGTGGCTGTGCACTGGGATCCTAAAGAGTCACCTGTGGTTGTGCACCTGAGATAACTGTATTAAACTGGGTAACTTCTGGGAATTTGGGGTGTTAATTATGAGATGTTGTTACAAGCCCTTTGGTGATTATGCAATGTTACATAGGAATCTGGTGTTGTTTTTATATTAACTGTCAATAAATGTGTAATTATAAGGTACTTTCTCCTTACATGTATACAGTATGTGCTTAATTTAAGGGGGTCCCACAATAAAGGTGGACTTTATGTCCTAAATATGTTACCTTCACACATCCCTCTCAAATCTCTAGGCACATTTACATCTACATTATTTTCCATACTGTACAACATGGTTTTACATTAGCAAAGTGCAAAGTTATTTCTCGTTTTTGCTTTGTTTCAAACTCAGAATCAGCGCCTAAGTGGGACCATCCATCAGTTCATTCTTGCAAAAAAAAAAAAGTAAGTGCTTTCAAAATGAAGTGGTGTTATTTTATTTCTCGCATACTGCATACAAATTAGGGAAATATATATTTTAAAACAATGTACATCTGGTAAAAAGAAAAAGAAAATAATCTTCTCTAAGTTTTGTTGCTGTGTGTTCATTTTTGCCTTATGGTTTAAATTAAAATTTTGCTTTACTTCGATTATATCTGGTTTATATGGTGTAGTATTGTATTTCATTTAAAGTGCAGAAAAACTTGGGTTGGATTATATACTGTAATTCTACCACTTTATGCAGCTTGTTAGGTAATACCACTTAAAAGCCTTAAAGTGTCACTGTTGCTATTACTTTTATTTAGAGTTGTAATTTCCACAGACAGCAATTCCATATAACTAGATGGTGTCATAAACATGGTTACCTATTCTGAATTATTAATCAGCAAATAAATCGGTGCAAAATCCTACCTACTGTATAAGCACACAGCTAAATTCGGTTCTAATAAGAGTAATTCCATGTAATGATTTACTGGGCATTACTGCTTCCTACAGGAAGATTCTTTCAAGTGGAATTTTTCCAACCGTCCCCATCTTTGAATGTTGCTAATGTACTGTAAATAAAGCAAATTACAGTTAAGAAGCTATTTTCTGACAGCATTTTATTCAGGTTTTTATTTTGCAACACTCAATTTACCATTAAGATATCTCGATTGCGCCTGAAACATTTTCTTTCTTTTTATTTTTTAAGCCTGTAATACTTTAGTTTTTATACATAACACAATGGACCTTATTCTGGTTGGTGCGGTAATATCCGCGTGCGTTCGTGCCGCCGATGTTTTGTGTCTGCGCATGTGCAGAGGCGTCTCTGCGCATGTGCGAGCGGGACGCACAGCCACATTCCGCATGAAATGTGTACACTACGAACAGGGGGTGGAGAGGGGTGTGAAGGGCTGTTTGGGCTCATTACCATATGTTTACACCACGCGTTTCATGGGCGTTCCCATGCAAACGCTGGGTGTACGTATGGTAATGCGGCCGTGACGCACGTGTAGGGGGCGGACATATGACATCTCCTGCATGCTCCTGTCACTTTTAAGGCAATGCTGCACTACTAAATTTATTGTGTGGGCAAAACATGGCAATGATACTGGTATTGTCCGATACCACAAATCCCCAAGAGAGTCTAAGTGGGGTAAGCCACTGCATGATTATTTTCCTCAGTTTCTTTAAGAGGTTGTCGGCGTTCTGCCTCTTACTGAAACCGGTGATACACAGCGTACTCTGCCTTAGAAGGAGCTGGCGTTTCAGAGATGCTGCTGCTGTTGCTGCAGAAGGCAATCTACCATGTGGGCTGTCACAGTCATATAGTCCTTAATTTCCCCTGAACCACTTGTCCACATGTCCGTGGTTAAGTGGACAGCGGGTAAAAATGCATTTTTCAGGGCACTGAAGACACTTTTTCAGATGTCTCTGTACATCCTGGGAATCGCCTGCCTAGTGAAGTGGAATCTAGATGGGGATTGGTACCGGGAAAACAATACCTCCATCAATCGCCTAAATCCCACTCCACCAATGGTGGACACTAAATGCACGTCTAACTTCAACATAGCTGTCAAGGCCACAGTTATCCGCTTTGCCATAGGATGACCACTGTCATACTGAATCAGTATTTCGTGACACCTTCCATTAAGCGCTCCATTTGGCTGAGCTGCCCTGGTGTCCTACTTGGTGTCCCTCCCACCAAAAGGAATTTAGTAGCAAAAATAACTATAGTAGAGCCCACAGGTGCTCTCCAAGATCACATTAGTTAAAAACAATTTATTGATAAAAAAAATTACAATAATGGGACAACGTGTCCAAGCAGACAATGAACAATAATGAATACAAAATTGAATAATCCAAGGGTATCCCTTACCCAAGCCTGATGGTAGAGCCGCACTTGGAATAGTGCAGTGTGCATCCGGATGCAGCTGCTAGGCTCCAGAAGGTTGAGGCTGCGAAGGTTCCTGGTCCAATTCACACTGCAGTATCCAATGCGTTTCAAGCTTAAAGGCTCATCCTCAAGGCTACGAGGAAAAGCCTTTCAGCTTGAAACGTATCACACAATTTTTAGATGTTAAAATACCAGTAATGCCTGTTGATGCCTGTTTATTTTGCAGTGTAGTCATTACTGATGATTGGTAAACATATACCACTTAGTACCTAGAGGAATGATAACAAACTGGTTGTTGCATCATCATCAAAACTGTCAGCAAACTCAATTCATAATTTGATGTATATCAGTCAAATTTACAAAAGCTCCACTTTTAATTATGCAGTCTTTTTTAATTCAAACTATCTTTCCTAATTGCAGGTTGTCATTCACTTCTAAGTAGTTTGATGTTACCATTAGCAAGAAAAAAAAATTATTTTTGTTTTACAATACAAGAAGGGCTTTATTTAAGACTTGCTACTAAGGCATAAAACTTCATTTAGGAACTTCAATTGGCGACTTTGTAAAATATTACAAACAGTAATATTTCTGGAAAATTTGTTAAAAATGACATTTAGCAATGTCAGCTACAGCTAATGCAATTTTGATTTGAGTAAAAATAAGTTTAGAACACAGGGCATCTGGGAGTCTACTTGGTATGAAGTATATATTAATAATTGAATCCATACTGTATATACTGAAAAATAAAAAATAAAGGTATGTGCAAAATTGTTTAGCACTTTATGTTTTGTGAGTCAATTTTACGTTTTGTAAAGTTAAGTTTTATCTGTATTCTTTATAATTTCTGAAGAGTGTCGCACCAAGGAGCTGACTGTAGTCTGACTTTTACGTGAATCTTTTCTCCGTTGAGTACTTACAGTAGATATTCAGTTCCAAGCAGTGGTGTGATACTTGCAAAAATGATGTTAGAAGGAGGAGTCAGCCACATTAGCAATATCAACTGCTTTAATTTAACTGATTCAAACTTGATGGGGAGGAGAGGTGCCCCTTTGGGAGCAGGAGCCCGGCGGCAGATGACTCCATTGCCTCCCAGAGTTGAAACTAATATTCTTAGTTGGTTGTTTGATTTCCATTAACACTTTGATTCTAAGTCATTTTGCAGTGTTCTTTTGCATAGTATGTAAATTCCACTGGGAACACTAGTACACTGTTATATACTCTGTATGGACAGATATTATTTACATTACAACTTTTTAACATTTATTAAGGGCACCAGTTTTAGCATTTGCTGTCTCACAGCTCTGGAGACACAGGCACACACGGGCCCTTATTCTATTTCACTCGCAAAGGCAAATTCCTTCTCAAATGGACAAAACCATGTGCACTGCAGGTGGGGCAGATATAATATGTGCAGAGAGAATTAAATTTTGGTGGGGTTTTACTTCAAAGTGAGATATATATTGCAGTGTAAAAAAAACAGTCCGTATTTTTTCTGCACAGAAACAAAATAACTCACCTACATCTAATACTCTCTGCACAAGTTACATCTGCCCCACCTGCAGTGCACATGGTTTTGTCCATTTAAGGAGGAATTTGCCTTTGCGTGTGAACCAGAATAAGGGCAAGAGTCTGTATGCTCTGCGTGTGTTGGTGTGTGTTATACTCATAGGGGATTATTCTGATTCACACGGAAAGGCACAATCATTCTCTAATGGACAAAACCATGTGCACTGCAGGTGGGGCTGATGTAAAATGTGCAGAGAGAGTTAGATTTGGGTGGGGGTGTACTTCAAAATTATATCTATATTGCAGTGTAAAAATAAAGCAGCCAGTATTTACCCTGCACAGAAACAATAAAACACCCAAATGTAACTCTCTCTGCACATGTTACATCAGCCCCACCTGCAGTGCATATGGTTGTGTCCATTAGATAGTGATTGTGCCTTTCTGAGTGAATTAAAATAACCCCCATAGTCCAAAAACACGCTGGAACTGATGTGTCCTTTCTTATCTAGCTTCATGAATACTCCTGCAGAACTTTGACTGAAATAAATTCTCACAATGACATAATTTCACTTTGTTGGAATAAGATCATGTAACAAAAGCATTGTCTCCATGATTTTTATTCACCATTCATTTTAATGGAATCAATTTTACAGATACAGTATGAGGTACAAGCTGATGAAGGATATTAATGAAGTACACTTAATAATTGTTGGAAGCCCATAGGGCTAGTAAAAGGCTAATGTCAATCCATTAGCTTCTTTATGCACAATACGTTTTATTGGAGGTCTGTTCCACTACATTAGATGTAATCAGAATCCTGGTATACATCCATCAGATCAGCCCATCAACAGCTGTTTATTGTGAATAAACACTGACTACCCCTACTGTTCTACAACACCTCATCTTTCAGACCCATGCTGCGTGCTGCAAGGCAGAGGAAATATATCATATCTGCACACATTTGTTGTTCTGATTTATACAGCTGTCATCGGAAATTGAAAGAATACATTTAGATGTAAAAGATGAGTAATACTGTAATATCTATCTATCTAACTATATATACAGTATGTCTGTCTATCTATTGTGGCAGGGACAGCATACCTCCACATGAAGGTACTAATGTGGAGAATCCGCTCCAAGTTCTACAGCAGCAGAAGCAGCAGAGGGAAACTGATGTGATCAGGGTTGGGCTGAGGTATGGGCTATGGTAGGGACCACGGGAGCCTTCTGAAGAGTTTGTACTATGCTGTGACACTTGTATGCTGCAATGCTGTAACCTTCCTTGCTTAAGCTGCTTACCTGCTACAATATAAAGACCACAACTTTTTTATGCAGCTGGCATGGAAGCCAGAAAACTGGTGTGCTTAAGGAACTTCACAAGTTTGTGCCTGTAGTGGGGTAACACGGCAACTTGGAGTTGATAGGGGTTATGTGAAAGGTAGCCAGCATTAAAGGGCCACCATATCATTAAAACCTGTTTGCAGTATTATGTTAACTGGCCAGTAAAGCAGACAGACAGGGCCGCCGAGAGGCAGGGGGGGCGGGTACATTTTACCTGGGCCCGGGCCTGTCAGGGGGGCCCGGGCCAGGGGATAGTCACACTTACAATTTTTTTAATGGCAGCGGTGTAGCAGCAGCGTGGGCGGGAGAAGGGTTGGTGGCGGCTGGCCGGTGAGAGCGGATCAGCAGCGGCAGCCTGTGTCACTTTCACTCACTGTGTGTGGAGTGTGCTGCAGTCTGCAGACAGTGACAGAGGCCCCATCTACTGCTGCGGAGCGTCTGCAGAGAAACTCTGTGTGTCTGCAGACTGCAGCTGCTTTCACAACACTTGATGTGAGAGCGAGGGGAAGGTCAAAGGTCAGGTGCACGAAGCGCGGCATGTGTCAGGGAGGCTGGAGCCGGAGGAGATCCTGAATCTACTGTCTGACTCGAGTCCTGCCCTGTAAGTGCATTTTTGTTCTGCCCTGCCTTTCTTAATGCTAAATTGTTCTCCATATAAATGTATATATGTGCCTTCATCATTGGATCATCAATATATAGATATATATCTATATATATATATATATATATATATATAGATATAGATATACAGTATATATATATATATATATATATATATATATATATATATATATATATATCAATATATCTCAAATTATATATATCTATAGATATATATCTATAGATATAGATATATATCTATATATTGATAATCCAATGAAGAAAGCACACTAGCAATTATGCAGAAATGACTGTATTAGCACCTAGCACTTGCAGGGTCTCCCCCGTCCTCAGGGCGATACAGCATAAATACTGTATACACTCAAAAAGACATTACATTTCCCATATAAATACCCCCACTGTAGTCTCCGCTGGCCACCTGGGTCCATCATACTAAAAGTGCTTGGCACCATACTTCCCATATCGCGCACAGTAGGAAGTCAGGGCACACTCGCATTCATTCCACTGCTCCCCCTCCGCGTTCCACTGGCTGGCAGTACCCAGCTCATGACAGGCGGATCCACGGCACCCAGCTGTAACAGAAGAGGCGATTTTAAACCCCAGTGAATGAGTGCCGTGGATCCACTTTTATGATGTAGCTTGGTACTGCCGGTCTGTGGAACGCGGAGGGTGATCAGTGGAACTCGGGTGAGTGTGTCCTTACTTCCTATTGGAAGTACGGTGCAAAGCACTTCCGGTAGGTCGGACCCGGGAGCCTGGCGGGGATGGAGAGATGGGACTACAGTGGGGGTATTTATAGGGGTAAGTGAATATCTTTTTGTGTGTATATTTATTCTGTATCGCCCTGAGGACAAGAGAGACCCTGAAAGGCGCTGGCTAGGTGCTAATACAGTAATTTCTGCATAATTCCTTGTGTGCCAGTGCCTCCTTCATTGGATTACCTGTACAGACTTCTGGAGTACACCAGTTCCACTACCTTGGAAAGGTGGAGTGCCGACATAATAGTGGACTCACTCAGGACAAAATATGCGCTGACACTTGGAGACTACGAGAATACGTCTCCAAGTGTCAGCGCATATTTTGTCCTGAGTGCAAACAGCGTCCTACAGCGTATGCAAATTGTTTTAGTGAGGGCACCGGAATCGCTGTTAATTTTGTTGGGAGTGCCGGGCCACCCACACACTATATATGTATATATATATATATATATATATATATATATATATATATATATCCAGTATATGATATAAAGCAAAGGCAAAGGCATTTTGTATAGTTTTGTAGGCTGCACGAAAATCTACAGTAAAAAGGATCTGTATGTATATATGCTGTATATACAAATATAAAATATTTTCATCCAAAGACAGCAGCAATAAGGGACATTTTTAAAGAAGTCTGACCGAGTGCTGCCATCTTTGGAGGATTATATATATATATATATATATATATATATATATATGTGTTCTCTAAAGCACCTTGATAAAGGAGCCTTGTGGCTTTGAAACTGTTGGTGGCCTGCTGTGTCTTCATTCTGAGTGCCGCCGCATCCCCTTAAGCCAGTGGTAGCCAACCACGGTCCTCGAGAGCTACCAACAGTGCCCATTTTCCAGACAACCTAGCTGCTGCAAAGGTGCACTCATTACTAGCTGAAACATTTTAAAAGATCCACAGGTGGAGGTAAGTAAGTACTTCACTTGTGATTCTGTGAGGAGAGCTGGAAAACATTAACTGTTGGTAGCTCTCGAGGACTGGAGTTGTATATATATATATATATATATATATATAATACTTATGACCCAGCTGCTGGGAGGCATGCATGCCACACTTCTGTGAGTGGGTTCTTCTCATGTGCTAAACACGCCCTTAACATGCCGTGGTCACAAACCCCCCCCCCCCATGGGGGCCCCTGGAAGTTGATGTACCGGGGCCCAGGATTTCTCTTGTTTTGCGAGTCTGGCACAATATAATAAGCCTCCTAAGTTTGTCCTTAAAGGGGAAGTGTAGGGTAATATGGAGGAATTACTAAGAAATCTATGTTTGATAGGATTGGAGTAATGGGCCCCAGAATTCCATGACTGGCAGCTGGAGGACTCTGAGCCTCCCAGGATTTAGCTGGCAAAACTAGACATGCTTGCAGCCAGATAAAAACTCTGCAGTGAAAATTGTGGAGAAAGTTGCACTGGACCAGGCTATGCTGGTGTTAGACCATTCGGTGCAGCAACGGGCCCTTCAGGCTGACCCACAGATATTTGAGGAGCTGGCAGTGGTGATTGAGCAACACTTGACCCTGGGAAAATTGAGAAAAGCCAGATCAGGATTTGTGCCCAGTACCAAAGCCCAGAACAAAGACCAGAAGTCAGTGGTTAATCCAAAGGCTACAGCGGGACTGCTCAAAACAGGGAGAGCTGATGGATTGCAGTGCAGGAAAAGCAGCTCAGCCATTGATCAGCATCGCTGTTGTGGATGTATCCCAAGCAGAGTCCACCCTGTTCAGGATGCTGGTACAGTTGGAAGGCCAGGGGAACTTGACAATGGTGGATACTGGTAGTGAGCTCACCATTGTCGCTGCCAACGTGTTTCCTCCAGGAGCTAACAAGTTCCTGCCTCCTGTCAGGATGTTGTGTATCCATTGCGTTGTTGAGGAGTGCCCATGTGTATACGTATCCCTGACCATACAAGGCTGGCCATTAAAGGTGGTAGCTGTGGTGACCTCTAGACCACCTTATCCATTAATCTCAGAGGCCAGACAGCAAAGACTACCAAAGCTTGGCATCCTGGAAAGCTACTGCAGCTACTGAACCACTCCAAGAGACCGAGTCTGAGGCCCAATGGAGCCATGTTAGTGAGAAGATATCATTGCATGACTTTGGATGAGATCAATGCAATGACAGCAATCTGGTACATGCTTGTGAGACTTTAAAAGTGGTTAATGCTAGGTTGATTGCTGCTTTACCATCAGAGGGTGTGTCACATTTTGCATTGAGAAAAAATCTGCTATATTGTGTTATTACTTTACAGGGGAAAGGGCTGGACTGGGCGAGGGTGGGAGCGGGGGCTGAGCAGCACAAATCACCAGAGCCGAAAGAGCCCCTCAGCTTCTTCCTGGCTGCTGCTGCAGCTGTATAACTGCTAGACGCCAGAAACAGCTTCCCCAGCAGTGCAGCAAGTGGGGTGGGCTGATGAATGGTTCTTGCTGAGTCTCAATTTCTGCCCCGCCATCTACCTCCCGCAAACTGCAGTAACATATATATAAACCTGCTCGGAGAATAGAGGCAGCTCAAGGGCGCCCTCCAGCTCCAGACACCCTAGGCAGCTGCCTAAAGCTGCCTAGTGGTAGCGCCAGCCCTGTCAGCGCTGTATCTTGTATCCCTGGTCATCGGGGCCACTCTGAGTCCCAAGACATATTATGGGTGTCTTTTTAGTCCACGTCTTGTTGCCAGACTTGCCTGCCCCCACCTATAATGTAAAAATGAATTAGCATAATTCAGTATACTGTACAAATAAATGAAAGTACACTTTGTTAGCAATATTACTGACCAGAGACAGGGGCATAATAAAAACATTCTTAATCTTGTTTATATTTTATTCACAGACACTACAAATTATTCTGTTAAAGAAAGAAAAGTAAAGGTATACAGTATGCACTGATTTCTTGGCACCGCTTGGTATTTATCTCCAGCTTGCAGAAAAGTGTCCACTTTGTATGCATGCGCAACTGTCATTGCGTTCAGCTGCAGGTTATAGAAGGACCCAGCAGTGACATTTCCATACTTTTCATCTGCAGCAGATTCAGATGCTAATTGGGCAGAAACCAAATTAAAATGCAGAAGTCACCTCTGCTGTGGTATGTCACTAAGACAACTGTGTATTGATTTTGATTAATCCTATCTCTTTCAAAGTCTTGCGGTGCTTCGAATACTGCAGGTTAAAAGATCAGCTCCAGCTAACATTTTCTGCTACAACACAGAGAGAAGATACATATGTAGGCAAAACTGATTTAATAACTTTTGTGTTTTTGTTGAAGCAATTTAAGGATCAATACTAGAGATTTGTGCAGACCCTGGGCATTTTGTTTTGGTCTTACCAAAACTGCCCTATGTATTTTGTTTTGATTTTTATAATATTTGCGAAACCATCCTCACGTGACATCTGAGAGCCAATAAGATGCCATTTTGAGATACAGTATGAACAAATGCATACTGTAAATCCAAGCCTGCACATCTCTACTTCAACAAATACAGTATAGCACATCTATGAAACATTGTGGTACAGCAGTAACAGACAGAGTGTCAGTTTAATAAAATGATGTATACAATACCAGGGCAGTACAGGAAAATGGAGGTGGAGTATGTAGTGTCAGACAGGTAAAACATTGGTTGATTGATAAATTTGTTTGTAGCTACTGAGAAGAGAAATGCTATACTGTAAAATAATCGAATGCTAATAGCCAAGAATTCCTGACAAAGGTTGAAAAAGAAGCAATGAAAATAAATTCTTGCAATTGTCGATCTGTAAACTCCTAATCAATTTATTTTACAACAACACATATTAGGAGGCTTGCTTGGTGACCTTACTGCCCCACTCTCCAAATTGTGTAACACTTCTTTGTAGTACATTTATGATGTGCAGAGAGTCTGAGTATGAGGCATAATAACATGTTTTCCTCTAATCCACAAGTGATGTAACATGGAAATGTCCTTGGGCCCCTCCCACCAACACTTACAGTATGTTGTACATTAATTTAAAAAGGATATGCACAGTTTAACAAACCAAGCACTTCAGCAGCAGAGACTCATGTCATGGCAGAAGTGTTTGGTTTGTTTGAGCCCCCACAAAACAAGTTTCTGAAAGGACTACCTCCAATCATTATCATGAGGTTGATGATGAGTATGGTGATTGTGGAGATTGCATACGCTCTTCCAAACTCCCCGAATGTGATATTGAATTGGTTGTTTTTTTTTTTTTTGGTTGGTTTGTTTTTAGTTTAGTTAAAAGGGTTTTTTTTTCAGATCTTGACCAATAACTTGCATGAAGTTGCTGCAAATGAGGTAACATTGAGGAGTTGCTTAGATGGTTAACATCTCTACCTCTACTAACTTTGGCCTCACAAATTGTATGAATGACTTCACAAATGTTATGAGGATTGGCATAAATATAATTCCACACATACAGTAAGGTGTTTTTTTTGGTCCTTTGCCAAGGCACCCCAATGGCCTTCTTTTTATCATGAGCAAGAACTGCTGTTACTGATGGCTGACTAACATTGACACAAACAACACCTTCATCATCAACATCCCCATTAGCATCACATAATATACAAATATCCCCCTGATCCTGTGGCACGTCTTCCACACTAGTATCCTAAATTTCTATGTAATGATGTTTCTGGTACAGCTCATCCCCACATTTGAGAAATTGTGGAAGGATGCTTCTCTTTGGGGTGTATTCAATGCTTTCTGTGAGCTGTGACAGTGAGCAGTGCTGACTGCTCACTATCACAGCTCACAGGGTCAGTATTCATGCCGTTTCCCCCTTGCTAGGTTTTTGGAGCAATGGGGACATGACATGTGTGGCCACTAAAACAGTGAGTCTCACGGGTAAATGCAGCGGGCTCCCTGCATTAGCCACGAGCCTCGCTGTTTGGGGGAATCCTCGCTGTCCTCTGACATGTGACATGGCAGTTATCAGCTGATTGGCTGGTAGTTTATCACTCTCCATTTTATCACTTTTCAAGCCTAGTAGATTTGGCCTTAAGTATATTTTTTGGTACTTATGTAATATCTGGACTCCCGTTTTTCTTATGAGACCGCGTCCCCTCGCGGGGCTCGCTGCGCTCACCACGCTTCCGGCACGGTGGCTCGCTGCGCTCGCCACACTATATAAAATCAACTCCATGCGTAGTTGGATAGTAGGGGTATGAAAAAATGGGGTGCATTTAACATGGGAGTCCAGATAATACATAAGTACCTATTTTTTTAACTGCTACCAGTAAGGCTATGGTCCTGTTTTAATGTCACTTTGCTTTTTTTGTGGATACACAGGACCTGAAATGGTGAAGGAGTAAATGTGCTCAATCTTCAGTCTGTCTAATGGGAGAACATAGACCATGCACAAAGAGGTGGAGGAGAGATGGAATGTGGGCAGTATAAATTCTCCATTAAAGAGGAAAACAATCTTGACATATCTAAATAAACTCAAAATTTACATCAATATCCTTCAAGAAATTCACCTTGCAAAGGAGATTGCGAAGTTAAACATGACTGGTAAACAAGTTTTTGCCTCTGCTTTGTTTAACTCTAAGGCTAGGGGTTTTGCTATATTGGTTTCCTCTCACCTCCAATATGTTGTGTTACTATTGACGAGGGGGGGGGGGGGATATGTCATTGCTGATATTGATAAGGTTATATATAAACAATGTAATATTTATGCCCCTAGAGTCTGCAGAAAATAATTTTTTTGTGAAAATATTATCATTGCTTCGACCGTTTTCTACATGTAATCGTTTAGTTAGTGGGGACTAATTTAGTATCCTCCAAATATATGCATATAAATGTACAATCCTCATCTCGTTCAACTCTGCCGAGATATGGGGGTGAAAAGGTTTAGTGAACAGTTATGTGTGATACATAAGGAGCCCGCCATCCAGTTGATAAAGAGTATGCATGCCAGTCAGCTGCATATAAATCACTCTCTAGGATGACTCTTTAATATTTTTGGAATCTCTATTTCCTAGGGTTACTGCCACAGAAATTGAAGCCATAGTTATATCAGACCACGCACTAGTGCGGGCCAATATTGCTTCTCAGCAAGATAGAGGTTCTTATAGACAATGAAGATTCCCGACCCATTTAGTCAGTTCACTTCCTTTTAGAGCTAAATTAGAGTCTTTCTGGGAAGATTTTAAAATGAATAACGTTCAACTTGCTACTTAAGATCCCCAGAATTTTTGGCAGACTGCCAAACCTGTCATTAGAGGATCAGTGATCTCGTATGAAGCACAGGCAAAGAAAGTATACTCTAGTACTTACAGCTCGGCTCAGCAATGTCTTACAGATACTTACCAAATTTTTAAGTCCACCCCACTCTTCACACTAAATTAGCTTACTCTCTTGCTAAGCAACAATTTTTAAATATTTTACAACCTATAGGGGATCAATATACTTTTCAAAAGAATATTGCTTCCAGAAATTGAAGAACAGTTTGGGTCAAATATTATCGAATCTTCTCAAAGGTTCACGCCCCTCAAATCTAATCCCCAGTCTTTCTCGACAAGATGGCACTAAGATCTCTAACAGTGCTCAACCCACAGAAGTTCTTCGTTTGTTTTACGGACATACCTATACTGAATTACACCTGAATTTAGAAGCTAAGACTTCCTTCTGGGACAAAATAATCCTACCTCAATTACTGTCAGAGTCTTGTTTAAAAATCTGGGCCCCGATAACTACTAAAAAGGTTCAGTGGGCTATTAAAGCTCTGAAGCCCAATAAAGCTCTGGGCCCGGATGGGTTTTATGGGGAATTTTATAAGATCCTATCTAATTGTCTCATAGATAATCTCATTTTTTTTTAAATACTGTTTTACAATCCCATCAAATACCACAATATTTTAATTTTTATCCAGGTTTTGCCGAAGGCGGGGAGAGATTAATCCCTTCCAGAACCATACAGGCCAATATCATTATTAAATGTAGACTACAAAATATTCACAAAACCTTTTGCTGATAGAATAAAAACATTGTTACCAAATGTAATTCATAAAGACTAGACTGTTTTTATCTGGGGGTGGCATTCCACCTGCAACATCAGGAAAATCATAGTTGCAGCGCAATGGCTGGAACAAACAGAACCTGGAACTTCCAACATACTAATGGCCCTCGTTGCAGAGAAACCTTTTACTTGATTTCCTGGGACCATCTCCTGGAATATCTCTCCTGCTTAGTCTTTCCTTGAGAATTCTTAGAGATTCTGATCATATTACGATATCTAGAGGTACCTGCCAAGGCTTCCCTTTGTCTCCCCTCCTTTTTGAACTTGCAATAGAACCCTTAGCCATTGATTTAAGAACTAACCCCGATTTCATGGATTCATGGGATTAAGATTGGCCCATATGAAATTAAAGTCACACTATTTGCGGATGATACGGTATGTTGCTTTCTATTGCTGACCCAGGAATCTCGGTCCCCAATATATATTAGACTATAGCTGAATTTGAATCCTTTGCAGGCTATAAAATAAACCAAGATAAAGCCAAAAACTTACCTTTAGGCAATACACTGATCCCTATGGGCTTTCAACAAACCTATACAAAATTTCATTATCTTACTTCTCCTTTGAAATATCTTGGTATCAAAATATCTTCTACCCCCTATATGCACTTAACTTCACTCCTATCACTAAGCAAACATTCAAACAATTATCTGAATGGACGAACCTACCTTTATCCTTGCTGGGCCGAGCAGCGGTATTAGTGCGTAATATTTCCCAAGCTCTCTTATCCAATTCAAATGGTTCCCATAAAGATGCCTAAGAGTGATATTTTAATGTGCAATAAAGGTTTTTCAAGATTTTTATGGGTGGGAAAAAAATCCAGACTCTCTCTTAATAAATTACAAGGAAGGTGGCTTATCAATTCCTAACATCGAATCATTTACTTTAGCTGTTTCTTTTAGGCATACAGTATATCTGATTGGTTATTGCGCAGGTCTGTATACACTAATTCTGAGATTAAGGACTCCCTAGTGGCACCATACTCTTTAAGTGCACTATTACACACTTCAAAAAAAAAACTAGTATAAAATCCAACTTGCTTTTTCTGCCTAACATCCTTTCATGGGTTTGGGTTTGGATTCATAAACTTTTGCATAGTTCACTCACTTCATCCAAATACATAGCTATTTGTGGTAACCGTTTTTCACCCCCAGCACTTGAAAACGCAATATTCAAAGAATGGCATAGGCATGGCATTATGGATATCAAAGATGTTTTTGATCCTGGAGGATCCCTTTATACATTTCACTCTTTAATAGAAAAGTTTAATCTAGGCAATGCTCAATTTTAGATTTACTTACAACATAGGCACTATGTTCAATCCCTCACTCCCCCTAATTCTTTCACTACTGAAGGCAAAAAAGTAATGTCCCTCTTGTCGATAGTCAGGACTATTCCCTATGAGACAAAATATCTTTATTGGGATCTTCTACCTTCTAACTGTCAAAAGTTATGGTCTCCACTTTGCACAACTTGGTCCAAAGACTTTCCTAATGAATCTTTTCTCCCTACTGTATTCCCTCGAATAAAGTCGGCCATTAAAGATTTCCCGTCTGCAATGTTGCAAGAGGTTCACTTTCGCACTATTCACAGGGCCTATATCTCCCAAGATCAGCATATGCACATGGTTCTTGATGAGGAGGGTTCTTGTCTTAAATGTAAAGCACAAAAAGCACGTTTTATACATAATTTTGGGGATTTTACTAAGATTCAACATTTTTAGTAAAAAGTAGTCAATTTATTATTAATTACACTTTCCAGATACATGTAAATATGGACCCTAAAGCACTTTTATGTGCAGACTTTACCTTCTGGAACTTAGGCCCAGACACTAAGGGCCTGATATGTATCTTACGATTGCACAAAAAATGTTACTGAAAAATTGGACCTCCAAAAAGGCCCCATTACTGGAATCTATCAGACTCCTTTTAATAAAAACGATGAATTTTGAAAGACAATCCACCCTTTCAGAAGTGGAAAAAGGAGTCTTACGTTTCTACAAAAAGTGAGGTTCCTTTATTGAAACTTGCAAACTGCATTTACAACATCAAATCCTCCAGAAATTTTACAAAACACAATGGTATCTTTATAGAAAAATGTCTTAAACTTCCCCATGATTGATTTTTTGACACAATAATGTCACGAGTGGCCCATGTCTATCGAGTTATTCTCTAGCTAGTGCACAATCTCCTCCCCCCCTTCCCCTCCTCTTTTCCTTATGTGTTATTGTCTGGTTTGTATATAGGTATTGTTCTTCATGATGATGATGATTACGCATTTAGTCAATGTCGACCTTCGGACACCCGATGGATCAATTTTCGCCATTTCATTCTGTTTCTTGTTGTTTCTTTCAAGTCCTTCATTTGCATGTAGTGTTCACGTTGACAATGTCCAACCATTGTGTACATTGACATCCCCTTTTTCTTGACCCACTTATGAGACCGAGCATTATTGTTGTTTCTAAGGAGTTGGCTTACATGACATGGTTGAAGTATGAAGGCTGTTGTTTAGTAATCTTCCTTTCTTTATAGTTATGTCTAAATATTATATTGGGAGGCTTACATTGACGTATATCTATGTAATCTATTTGCCCTTTTTTATTTCGATTGTTGTAGACAGGCATTTGTCTTTGTGCAACAAGTCTCTTCTTAGAACATATTCAACTGTATGATTATTTAATTATGTAATGGATGACTATTGGAATAGTTTTTTCATCAACTAGGCTCTGATTTCTATTCTGGGATCTATACTATATTTATTCATCTCCTTGCTAGGTTTATATGTGGTCTCGCGGGGCCTAAGCCAACAGTGGTGTTCACCAGTGACCCCCGCAAGGGGATATGGACTTAGCTGCAACTACCGAAAAGGTTGCGGCCCTCTACCCAGGTTCCTCTGTGACTTTGGCAGGGTTGATGCTCTGGAGACTGGTAGAGCAAAGATGTTATGGGGTACTTAAACCACTGAATGCTTGTTAGCAACACAGACGGCACAGAGGAATGTAGGTAGCAAGGTGTACACAGTATAGGGGACTGAGTACCGTGGGGTGCGGCCTGGGAGCCGGTCGATAGTATTCGATGGTGCAGCCTGGGAGCCAGAGGAAAATACTTGTGATGCAGCCTGGGAGTCGGAGGGGACTCGATGGTAATCGATGGTGATCATTGGGGATCGCTGGGACGGCCTGGAAGCCAAGAGGTGAAGGGCATGTGGACCTACTACTATCCGGACGCTGAGCAGGTAATCTGGGCTGCACACAGAGAGCTGGGTCACACGGCAGATGGAACTCGTGGAAGCTTCTGGCAGGAGTGGAATAACCAGCAACGCTGAGGATGGAAGCAGGTAACAGCGAACTCAGGTAACCGGACCTCTGGAGCAAGTGGGGAGTCTTGAAGGGAGCTTGACTCAGAGAACTTGCAGGGGAACTGACAAGTTGTTTAAGATGGGGAGGAGACTGGGAAGCAGGCTTTTATTCCTCCAGGTGATTAGGGAATCAGCCACAGGCTTGTGGAATTAGCCGCAGCAGCAATAAACAGACCAGGAAGTAAGTTGGAGCTTACCTGGATCATGTGACCCGCAATCAGGACAGGGAATACACCTGGAGTCCTAGGTGACACAAGGAATAGCTTGTGAGATGGAGACATCGCGCTAGGGGTTGCAGAGTGTAACAACAGCTGATCTGCAGAGCAGACTACACCAGCGTGCTGATAAGGGGCGGACGCGAGTGGCATGAGAACCGGGGTTCCTGACACAAAGTTGTTTGTGTCAAGAAACCTTTTTTGTTGTGTTTATTGGAATATCAAATAAAATGTATTTGGAAAAAAATAGGATAACATGGAGTTAAATGGTTAGATGCTGCAAGCTGTCTCTTACCTGAGTGTTATTATGAATAACTCATCATCCACAATAACATCACATGTCTGAGTCACCAGACTTAAAGATCAGGCTAATTAGACTGCAGGTACATCTTGTTTACTTGGTTCTATAAAAAAAGATCTGCATTAGCCCAAGCCTGTCACTGTGCAATTGGAGAATCAAAGTGCTGTACAGCTGTACAGTATATAGCACAGTAGAGATTTATACCTTATTACATTGACTGCTGCTTTTCTACTCTTACCTGTACCCTGTTATCTTAAATAGAAAATACTCATGATTACAAATAAATGTGCTCACATCCGCTAAACACCAAACCAACTTATAGGTATCTGCCTATGAAAAGATGGAAAAATTTGGCAGTATAGCAAATGTGATTTGTGGGGAAAGAAGTAGACCATTCCCACCTATTTGTCTGCTTAAAGGCCTGAAGGTATTGGTGAAATAGAAAAAAAAATGTGTCTGAGAATAATATAATATGCAAATTATACAACAAACTGTATGTAATTCAAAAAATATTTGCAGCATTCCACTTTGCTTTATATATATATATATATATATATATATATATATATATATATATATATATATATATATATATATATATATATATACATGGAGTTTTCCACACCAGTAGGTATGGAAGCAGAGCACTCTCCTTAAATCACAATTCAGCCATGTGATAAAACGAAAAAGTATTTAATTCCAGCTGGGTCAACACAGCATATAGCAATTAGAGTATACAAGCCCCGACGTTTCGGTCCCAACATGGACCTTTATCAAGGAGCCTACAGGTATACAAGAAATACAAACAGTTGGTACATGTAATGCTGAATCAAAAGACATGTACATATACACAAGCAAAGGCATAGTTACGTTTTTCAATGAAACATCATGTAGTCAGCGGCGCAGGAACAGCCTGGACAAGGGCAGGGTCAGCCAGCTGATCTGACTGCCCTCCCGTCCGGCTATTTATACCATGAGAGGGGTATGGAGCTGGGAGGCGCCACAGACTCAGGTCTGAGAGGCGCTATCGTACTTCCGGCGCTGGAACGCAGCTCTGGAGCGCACAGCTTCCGGGAGTGTGCCGGGGCTGTGCGTAACTAAGGCAACAGAATGTTTGTAAGCACGGAGTGGTCATGGCAACGGGGGATACCTGGGCCGGAGCCGTATTATGTCAGTAGTACTGAGTTAATAAAGCCGTGCTAGCATTTAAAAAAACGGTATAAAGCCGGGGGGGGGGTTAACTGCGAACACCAGGGTAGGTGAAAGGAGTGTACCGCGGGTAGTGGTAAGGATTAGTGAGAACAATTACGCTAGGATTGGGGTGCATTAATCGGTCCCCAAGCGTGGTTTTAGTCAATAGGACACCAAGATGCGTGTTCAGGGGGGTAGTGAATATAGGGGTTTAAGGTTTTCCCCAAGAGGGTAGGGAGTTAATGTGCATATCCCGTGACTAGGAGGGATTGACACCAGGTGTAGAAATCTGATGGGAGTAGAGTGAGGGTGATACAGGTAAACAAAGGATCATGGGGGAGTGGTAGGTGGTTATACGGTGTACCAATAGGGTCTGTGCAGGTCTCTCTGAGTCAGTGCTTTCTTGGCATAGAGGGCACTGATGGGTAAGGAGATAACGGTTGTGATAACAGCATTTTTTGGGGAAACAACATATTTGAAAAAATTGGAGCACGTATAAACTAAACACAGAATGCAGCCAGATGCCAGAAAGAAATTGCAGAAAAAGTGTAACAAATTTACATAACACAAACACAACGTCCAAAACATAATGGCCGTGGTAATGTCACAGGTAGGGAACATATCATTTATCAACCAGATGACTATACATTGAAGCAAGTCTGGACAATGTATAGAGAGCAAAAAGTCTTATAAGGTTCATTTCAAAAAGATGGAGAGAGGGTTGTTCTCGTTAAGTCCCTTGGGGGCAAGAGTGTCTAATCGATAGATCCACCTACTTTCCAGTTTTCTTAGAGCCAGTCCACGGTCGCCTCCACGAGGGGGTGGGGGTACCCAGTCAATAATGCGGCAACGGAGGCTGGAGTTCTGATGCCCTGCTGCCAGGAAATGGCGGGGAACAGGGGGTTCTGCTTTTTTTGTCTCAATGGCAGCTCTGATCGAGTTGCGGTGATTCGCCATCCTTTCCCTGAATTTGCGTGTCGTCATGCCGACATAGGCCAGCCCACAAGGGCAATAAAGGAGGTAGATCACGTGATCCATTTGACAGTGTAGGCGGTACCTTATTTTGGTGGGTTTGCCTGTATGTGGATGAGGGAAGGTGGAGCCCGGGGTAAGGCTATTGCAAGTTGTGCAGCCAGCACATCGGAAGCAGCCCAGTCGTTTTGAATGGAGCCATGTTAAATTTGTGTCGACTTGTGGACTTGTAGTAGGTCGCATGAGGAGTTCTTTAAGATTGGGTCCTTTCTTGTAGGCTACCATCGGTGGGCCATACTGTTGCAGTTTGAGCGACTGGTCGGATGCCAGGATGGGCCAATGCTTCCTTAGGCTGGTCTGGACTTTGGGGGAGGTGTGGTCATATTTGTTAACAAAAACCATCCTTGGTGGTTTAGGAGTCTGGGTCCCAGAATCGGAAGGGTTCATCTTCTTCTTTGCCTTTGATAGGCAGCGCTTGAGGGTAGTCTCGGAGTATCCCCGCTGTTTAAAACGGTCCGTCATCTCGCCCAGTTGGGTATCCATTACTGCATCATCTGTATTGTTGCGCATAACCCTCATATATTGTGAGATTGGGAGGTGTTCTTTCAGGGTTGGTGGGTGCTGACTTGAAGTTAGGAGAAGGGTGTTCCTGTCAGTGGATTTGCGGTAGAGGCTGGTGTGGAGTCTACCATCCGATATGCGAACGTTAATGTCCAGGAAATTAATCGAGTCTTTATTGATGAGATGCGTGAACTTGATGGGGTGGTCCTTGGCGTTGAGTATGTCTACCATATCGGTGAATTCTTCTAGCGAGCCTGCCCAAATAAGGAACACATCGTCAATGTATCTCTTGTAGAATTTGATTTTGTCCTTGAAGTGTGGTAGGATGTACCTATGTTCATAATCGAGCATGTAAGTACACGCATAGGAGGGTGCCAGGTTCGACCCCATCGCGGTCCCTGACACCTGGACGTAATATTTCTTCTGGTACATAAAATGGTTATAGTGAAGTATCACCTCAGCCAGTTCAACCAGGAAATCTGTTGATGGGATGAGTGTTGGGCGTTCATCTAATCTGTTGCAGAGTGTCCGTAGGCCATCAGTATGGGGAATCACCGTGTACAGGGAGTTCACGTCCATCGTGGCAAGCAGTACTTGTTGTGAAGAGATGTCAACCACTTTCAGTTGTTCGATGAAGTCCGAAGTGTCCCTGATGTAGGTATCGCTGGAGGTGACAAGAGGCTGGAGGTGGCTGTCGACGTAGATGGCCAATGGCTGTAGTAAGGACCCACGGGCCGAGATAATAGGCCTGCCAGGCGGGTGAGAGTGGGATTTATGGACCTTGGGCAGGGTATATATAATGGGGCAAATCGGGAATATATTCCCGATTTGCCCCATTATATATACCCTGCCCAAGGTCCATACGTCCATACATCGACAGCCACCTCCAGCCTCTTGTCACCTCCAGCGATACCTACATCAGGGACACTTCGGACTTCATCGAACAACTGAAAGTGGTTGACATCTCTTCACAACAAGTACTGCTTGCCACGATGGACGTGAACTCCCTGTACACGGTAATTCCCCATACTGATGGCCTACGGACACTCCGCAACAGATTAGATGAACGCCCAACACTCATCCCATCAACAGATTTCCTGGTTGAACTGGCTGAGGTGATACTTCACTATAACCATTTTATGTACCAGAAGAAATATTACGTCCAGGTGTCAGGGACCGCGATGGGGTCGAACCTGGCACCCTCCTATGCGTGTACTTACATGCTCGATTATGAACATAGGTACATCCTACCACACTTCAAGGACAAAATCAAATTCTACAAGAGATACATTGACGATGTGTTCCTTATTTGGGCAGGCTCGCTAGAAGAATTCACCAATATGGTAGACATACTCAACGCCAAGGACCACCCCATCAAGTTCACGCATCTCATCAATAAAGACTCGATTAATTTCCTGGACATTAACGTTCGCATATCGGATGGTAGACTCCACACCAGCCTCTACCGCAAATCCACTGACAGGAACACCCTTCTCCTAACTTCAAGTCAGCACCCACCAACCCTGAAAGAACACCTCCCAATCTCACAATATATGAGGGTTATGCGCAACAATACAGATGATGCAGTAATGGATACCCAACTGGGCGAGATGACGGACCGTTTTAAACAGCGGGGATACTCCGAGACTACCCTCAAGCGCTGCCTATCAAAGGCAAAGAAGAAGATGAACCCTTCCGATTCTGGGACCCAGACTCCTTAACCACCAAGGATGGTTTTTGTTAACAAATATGACCACACCTCCCCCAAAGTCCAGACCAGCCTAAGGAAGCATTGGCCCATCCTGGCATCCGACCAGTCGCTCAAACTGCAACAGTATGGCCCACCGATGGTAGCCTACAAGAAAGGACCCAATCTTAAAGAACTCCTCATGCGACCTACTACAAGTCCACAAGTCGACACGAATTTAACATGGCTCCATTCAAAACGACCGGACTGCTTCCGATGTGCTGGCTGCACAACTTGCAATAGCCTTACCCCGGGCTCCACCTTCCCTCATCCACATACAGGCAAACCCACCAAAATAAGGTACCGCCTACACTGTCAAATGGATCACGTGATCTACCTCCTTTATTGCCCTTGTTGGCTGGCCTATGTCGGCATGACGACACGCAAATTCAGGGAAAGGATGGTGAATCACCGCAACTCGATCAGAGCTGCCATTGAGACAAAAAAAGCAGAACTCCCTGTTCCCCGCCATTTCCTGGCAGCAGGGCATCAGAACTCCAGCCTCCGTTGCCGCATTATTGACTGGGTACCCCCACCCCCTCGTGGAGGCGACCGTGGACTGGCTCTAAGAAAACTGGAAAGTAGGTGGATCTATCGATTAGACACTCTTGCCCCCAAGGGACTTAACGAGAACAACCCCCTCTCCATCTTTTTGAAATGAACCTTATAAGACTTTTTGCTCTCTATACATTGTCCAGACTTGCTTCAATGTATAGTCATCTGGTTGATAAATGATATGTTCCCTACCTGTGACATTACCACGGCCATTATGTTTTGGACGTTGTGTTTGTGTTATGTAAATTTGTTACACTTTTTCTGCAATTTCTTTCTGGCATCTGGCTGCATTCTGTGTTTAGTTTATACGTGCTCCAGTTTTTTCAAATATGTTGTTTCCCCAAAAAATGCTGTTATCACAACCGTTATCTCCTTACCCATCAGTGCCCTCTATGCCAAGAAAGCACTGACTCAGAGAGACCTGCACAGACCCTATTGGTACACCGTATAACCACCTACCACTCCCCCATGATCCTTTGTTTACCTGTATCACCCTCACTCTACTCCCATCAGATTTCTACACCTGGTGTCAATCCCTCCTAGTCACGGGATATGCACATTAACTCCCTACCCTCTTGGGGAAAACCTTAAACCCCTATATTCACTACCCCCCTGAACACGCATCTTGGTGTCCTATTGACTAAAACCACGCTTGGGGACCGATTAATGCACCCCAATCCTAGCGTAATTGTTCTCACTAATCCTTACCACTACCCGCGGTACACTCCTTTCACCTACCCTGGTGTTCGCAGTTAACCCCCCCCCCCCCCCGGCTTTATACCGTTTTTTTAAACGCTAGCACGGCTTTATTAACTCAGTACTACTGACATAATACGGCTCCGGCCCAGGTATCCCCCGTTGCCATGACCACTCCGTGCTTACAAACATTCTGTTGCCTTAGTTACGCACAGCCCCGGCACACTCCCGGAAGCTGTGCGCTCCAGAGCTGCGTTCCAGCGCCGGCTTCCGGCCGACGCACTTCCGGTTTCACCGGAAGTACGATAGCGCCTCTCAGACCTGAGTCTGTGGCGCCTCCCAGCTCCATACCCCTCTCATGGTATAAATAGCCGGACGGGAGGGCAGTCAGATCAGCTGGCTGACCCTGCCCTTGTCCAGGCTGTTCCTGCGCCGCTGACTACATGATGTTTCATTGAAAAACGTAACTATGCCTTTGCTTGTGTATATGTACATGTCTTTTGATTCAGCATTACATGTACCAACTGTTTGTATTTCTTGTATACCTGTAGGCTCCTTGATAAAGGTCCATGTTGGGACCGAAACGTCGGGGCTTGTATACTGTAATTGCTATATGCTGTGTTGACCCAGCTGGAATTAAATACTTTTTCGTTTTATCACATGGCTGAATTGTGATTTAAGGAGAGTGCTCTGCTTCCATACCTACTGGTGTGGAAAACTCCATGTATTTAATTGGGGCATGCTTTTGCATGTACCTTTGCCGGGCACCCCGCTGCTGTCTCCATTTGGGTGAGAGTGCGGTCATTTCACTTTCTCTCTCTCTCTCTCTCTCTCTCTCTCTCTCTCTCTCTATATATATATATATATATATATATATATATGTATATATATATATATATATATATATATATATATATATATATATATATATACATGTATTATAATATTTTTTTTAACCATACATAATTAATAAAAACAATGATATAAATTAGAATCATCATTCACTTCTCAGAAAATTAGGCTTTTCTATAATTTAAATAGCCACTCTGGTGGGCTGTTATTTGTATGGAAATGTTATATTATGACTGTGATATACAGACCTGTTTGTTTCAGTCATGTGATAAATTGCACAATCTATAAATAATTTTAATGTTGGCTCAATAAAAATCTAGAAAGCCAGAACATTTTGCCCAGCTTAATTATATAGATAAAACACACATCTTTTGTGCTGATTGCAGATCATAACATTTCCGGTTAATGAGTCCCTAGTGTTTGCAAGAAAATAAATCAGCATCCTTGGAAACAATATTAATTGTACTAGAATTATTTTTTACAAAAGCATTAAATAATGTCTTTAGAAACTATATTTTTATCCAGATAGAACTGATTTATATTTATATAATTTAGCTAAACAAAGCTATTTGTCACAGTTTTGCTAAAGATAAGAAATAAAGGCACTTTTTTGTTTCCATAGGTTAATATGGTATTAGTGCATTAGATACTTCATACTGTTTATTTATCTTTTAGTTCAAAATGGCCACTTCTACCTATCTTCTACAATAAGACTCTCCAATAGCCTCCAAACATTCAAGCGTTCCCTGAAAACTCACCTCTTCAGACAAGCCTATAATGTTTAAGTTCTACATGCATAACCCTCTGAGGCACTTATGTATTATATAGCTACCCTTCTGGACTTGTAACTTGGTGGGACTGCTATGGTATTACTGGTGCCTGTCCTTGTGTTTCCCCCTATATCCCTATAGATTGTAAGCTTGCAGCAGGGCCCTCCTACCTCCAAGTCTGTATGTTGTTACCCAGTTTGTTTTATCACTGTCTACTATTGTAAAGCGCAACGGAATCTGCTGCGCTATATAAGAACCTGTAAATAAATAAATAAATAAATCTGATGCAATGCTATTCATAAACCTCTTCTAAATATACTTTGTATGTAATACAAAAAAGATAAAGTTATGTTTGCGTCTTGGTCTTGAGTTATAGGGTCTGTTTTCTAATGTTCCAGATCCAGTTATGCATCTACAGCAGGAGTGGGGAACCTTTTTTGTGCCAAGGGCCGTTTTTATAAGAAAAAAAATCCTTTGGTGACCATATGTAAAAATTTCTCTAACAAGTTGTCCTGCTGCAGCCGTCCCATTCTCCGGCAGCTGCCGCTGAATAGGACTGACAGTTTCCGGCTGCTGTTGATTAGGAGGAATCTCGCGAGAACTACCGACCTCTCGCAAGAATTCCCCAGACTCCTGGCAAAGCCGCGGGGTGGGTGGGCGGGCCACTCAGACAGGCTACGGGGGCCGCATATGCCCCCCCGCCCCCGGGCCTGAGGTTCCCCACCCCTGATCTACAGATATAGTCTGCTTGTTTTTTTTTTTATGGGGGGGGGGGTGTATGCTATGTGTACATGATGTGTGTGTGTGTATGTATGTATTTATGTATGGTACTGTATGTGTGTGTACATGATGTGTGTATTTTATGTTTGTGTGTGTTCCTGATTATGTATGTGTGTTTGTGAGAATAATGTGTGTATTTGTGTTTAAATGATGTGTGTGTATGTATGCTATATGTGTGTGTATGTGTGTGTATGGTATATGTGTGTACATGATGTATGTCTGTATATATGTGCATACATGATTTGTGTATGTATACATGCTATGTGTGTATTTGTGTGTACATGATGTTTTGAATATGTGTGTACATGGTGTGTGTATGTAAGTTATGTGTGTATGTATGTGTATGTATGGTTTGTTTGTACATGATGTGTGTGTATGTACAGTATGTATCTATGGTATGTGTGTGTACATGATGTATGGTGTGTGTGTGTGTGTGTGTGTGTGTGTCTGTGTGTAAATGATGGTATTTATCTGTGTGTGTGTGTGTGTGTGTGTGCATGATGTGTGTAAAATGTGAGGCTTGCGGCATTATGCAGCAGGCTTTCTGCATTAGCCACGAACCTCACCGTTCAGAGGATTCCCCCGAAATGTAGAATAGGAATCCTGGGATTGGCCTCCCTGTTTAAAAGAAATGCCCCTACCACCCCCACACCCCCAAACTGCCTGCACCGCAAATTTACTTATGCAGGCAGTGCGGGCATTGGGGGAGCGAGTGGGTGGGCCGGAGCAGCAACGCGGACAGGACTCCGGTCCTGCGGTGAGCTGTACCTGGAAATCATCCGGAACTTGAGAGCCGGGGTGCAGATCGGCCAGCACTGCACAGCGTGGCGGGCACTGCGACCTCTGATCGCATCACACTGCACACAGACTAGATGGGAGCAGTCGGCATCGTCTGAGCGAGAGTGAGTCTGAGTAAGAGTGAGAGCTCAGATCAGATCTTCAGATCCCGAAGTCTAATCACAAAATCCCAGAATTGGATTTTGGGACCAACTCCTAGGATCCAGCTGATCCTGATCCCAGGATTGGCCACCCTACCTGTAATGTTTAGCTTATATACTAAATATGATCTTTTTTTACACAACATTTTTTATTTTAATTTATATAACAAATGTAGGCACTCCTTAAATATGTAGTACAGTTTTTGGTGCCAATTTACCATGTATTTGAATTGGAGAGAAAATACTTTTTATGCTGTCTCTTTAAGGATTAAAGGTACAGATGCATTATTTTAATATTAAGCAAGTAAAGTAAAGCAAAATAAAGGAATGCACTGTTGAAAACAAGCACCAGATGGACTGATTTGTCAATTAGACACACGCCATCAAGCTGCGCTGGACAACAAACAGAATAAAGCCTTTCAGTTAAAATGTTGATATTTGTGTTTGCCTAGTTCCTTTGGATTGTATTTGCTATGTGTTAGTATGTTCTTTGGCATTAGTCAGTGAGCATCAGAAAAAAAATTATACTTCTATTACTTTCAGCTGCAGTCTAATAAATAAAAAGATATCTATAGTATAGTGTGCACTTATACGTTAGCATTTATTGCTAAACATTGTGGCTTCTTCAAACAGCAAAACAATTTGATAGTATTTCTTAAAAGAAAATGCTTCGAGCTAAAATGTTTGGAGATTTATTCAGCGTGTCAAAAACTGTGACTGTATTGTTGAATCTCTGTTTTGTTCTTTGTACAAATGAACTAATTTATGATGCAACAAAATCCTCTTTTCGACACAGTCTTCATAATTTTTAATTATAAAGCTTTGTTGGTGATATTGTACTCAAGCAGTTGAGTGGAGCACGCTATAACAGCATCTATTACAAAATATTACTTAAGGTGCCCATACATGCACCGATTTTGCCGTGCTTTTTGTGCTAAATAGCATTGCATCGCATTGCATGCGTTGTGCATGCGATGTGCATGCGATGCGATCAAAAATCAGTACAATAAATATGTGCAGCACATACTTTTTGTACTGTGTGATGAGATGCCGCGGGAGAGCACATCTCATAGCACACATCGCGCGGAAAAATCAGTGCGTGTATGGGCATCTTTATTCTCAACCTTAGTGACTAGATAAAGCATTTCACTATTTCGGATTCCTTCTTGTCCTAGGTAGAATTGTATTTGTGATGTTTATACACACATGCCATCAAGAGTTAAATTCTTGTATAAGACCCCAGTAGGAGTAGGCAGTAGGAGTAGGCAGTCTCTGGACCCCAAAAAAAGAAAAAAAGAAAAAATGTGCCAGCGCTGGCTGAATAATTATGAAGACCAGACGGTATCTCAAAATTAGTACAAATTTAATTAAGCATATAAAAACAATGTAATAACAAAAATTATAATAAAAACAATGAATAATTGTTAAAAGAGAGAGCACAAGATGCTGGGCTAGTATATGCGGAGCTCCACAAATGTGGAATAGGAAATGAGAGTTAATGATATTACCATCTGTGGTTGGCTGGTGTGGATGACATCAGCATTAAGAGTGATGTAGTGGTCCCTGTTGGAATGGTTCCCTGTGAAGGGATGAGGGTATTTCTCCCTATTTGGCGTCTTCTCCTTTTGTATATGGATCTTAGGAACTTGGCTTAAGTCCCATGCAAGCTTTTTGTAATCCAATAAGTTTTGTGGAGATGGTGGACGTCTGTAGGAGAACGGGCATCACTTGAACAGATGGATAAGATGATGGAAAATATGAAAGCTCAACGCGTTTCCCCGGATGTTTGCTGTCCGGCTTCCTCAGGATTCCTCGGATTCCTCGGATTCCTTCTTGTCCTAGGTAGAATTGTATTTGTGATGTTTATACACACATGCCATCAAGAGTTAAATTCTTGTATAAGACCCCAGTAGGAGTAGGCAGTAGGAGTAGGCAGTCTCTGGACCCCAGTAGGAGTAGGCAGTCTTTCCACATCTTTCCCATTGCTACATTATGGAGGGCTTAACGAAGAGAAGTGACTGCATCTGCCCTGATCAGTGTTCAAATGAGTGCCTGGAGGGGAGAAATCAAATGTACTGTAGCTAAGTATGTTGTAGACCAGGCTTTCCTAACATCGGTCCTCAAAGTACACTAAAGGTGCATACACACTGTACAATTTTTTTGACCAACTTTTTTGACCAATTTCATTAATTTCGGCCATTCTGAATGAAATTGGTCAAAATATCTTTCAGTGTGTTTGCAAAGAACGACAAATGATTATGCGCATACCCTCCAGTTGTTCGTCAAGGTTGTTCATCAACTGTGCAGCTGGATTTTGATATCTTTCAAAAAGAGCCTATAAACTGTAGCTAGATCTTTCGTCTTTCATCTGTTGTCAACATCTTTCGTCAAGGACACTGGGTTCAAGGGAAATGACTTTCAACGAAATTGGTCAAAAAAATTATACAATGTGTATGCACCTTAGCAGTTCAGATTTTAGTGATATCCATGTTTGAACATACGTATATATTAGTACAGTATCTCAGTTATTTTGATGTAATCATCTGTGCTGAAGCTTGGATATCACTAAAACCTGCACTGTTAGTGTGCCTTGATGACCAAGGTTGGGAAAACCTGCTTTAGACTGTATGAAGGCATTGAAAGGAGGTGCTCAGGTACACCAGTAAGGAGTGACATGCAATATATTGGCAACATATAGAAAAGGAGATACTGTATCTAAGAAATCTGACTTTAGAACACTTCAGAACATCAGACTCAGTGGTAGAACTTGTGGTTGGTACAGGTGCAAAAAATATGATTTGGGTCCCCCTAATCACTGCACTCTAAACCTAATTCACAAAATGCTACACAGCACTCTTGTCTGGGGTGTTTTCTGGCAGAGCACCTACAGTGAGAACTCAGGGCCTGGTTCTAGTTTGTGAACATCGCAGCTTACCGAATACCTGAGACCTTGCTTATATTTTTATGTTTTATATTTCTCATGATGTGCAATATTGGAGACAATAACAAAAAAATGTAGGTTTATGGGAAATATATATACAGTATTTGCTATAATTGCATACTATTTGCAAATTACTAAAACATTAAGTTTGTTCTTTATGTTAACAAGTGCCTACCTAACTACTCCAACATATGGGAATAGCTCTAACAAAAGGTTTTACCTCAGAAATGTCTGATATATTTGTATACTGTACCTTGGGTACAGGACCAAATTAAGCATAGGGGGCCTGGGACACTTAAACACTTCTACTACCCTCGGTCATCCACATCTTGTCAGCCCTGCCCCATTTGCCATCCTGTCCTCCCCTGCTATGGAATTGCACTTATGGCCATAACTATGCAAAGAACCTCAATAAAAAAGCAAAATTTTATTGCAGTGATTATTATTAATAAATTGGGCATTTGAATTGTGCACCTGCAACCTTGTCTTTGTATGCAGTACTACTGAAAGGTCTCCGCTAGGTCGCACCTCTTGTTACCGGTATGCACCCCAGGATCCCACCCCTGTATATGGAATTGCACAGTGTAAGTACAGCAGTGGGTTCTGAAGGGAGGTGGTGTATGCATAAATTATGTATATTCAATTCAACCCAATGGTGTATATTAGAGTTGGAATAATCATCGTGACCCGGTCCCATTCTTGGCCCGTTCGACTGCATCTTGGCAGGCGGGATTCAATGTCCCACAAAGTGCCGAAAAGTGGTTGTGGTTGCAAGAAGTGGCCGTGGATCGTTGAGATCTGACCGTGAGCTCAACAATCCATGTTCTCAGCAAAACGAGCCCAACTGCTTTTAAAGTCGAGCTTGTTTTGCCAAGAGGCCTGTTCAATGCTGTTGAGAAAAACAGCTATTTCCCCCATCAAAAATAGCGGCGGGGGATTGAATACCACCCTATGTGTCAGTGCTTTAGATTGAGCATTAACCTCAGACTCTAAAGGTGCCCTACACCTAGTACTAGCCCATACACTAGCCTTTCTTTTCCCATGCATGGAATCACACAGAGCTTTGAATACACTCCTATGACACTACCACAATCAGCGAAGACTCATTTGCTCATATTGTTGCAGACTAGTCCAGTACCCAGCACTAAATGCCCAATTTCACACAAAGACAGATCGAGTCAAGTTCTGTCCGACCCAAAATATGATATGTAAAATTTAGAGATGTACACTGACCTTCATTTTTAGTTATTTCTCTAATTCATTATTTCATGTTGGCAAAAAACACTTTAATTCATGTGCCATATGCAAAAACTCGCCCATCCTTGCAAAGATATGCCAGTTTCTGGACAAATGTAATTTCGTTCCATAAGGGAGAAAAATATTACTTAAACTAGTCTTGAAATATTATATAATGAAGTGATGTGTTTTTATTTTCATTGTGTATTTTTTTTATTTTTTTATTTGTTGCTTTTAGATAGTATATGTTTGTAATTTTACCTTCTTTTATAGGGATTTAGGGAATGATTCAGACCTCCTTGCTGGACTTCAAGAGTTTGGAGCCCAGCAAGCAGGTAAACATCACCCCGCCGAGTTCCCAAACGCATACGCAGCCTGCGAAGGCCGTGCGGAGAAAAGCCGGGGAACTCCTGCGTGTTCTGGGGGCACGCCCAGATAACGCCGTCAGCATACCCCCGAATGCCCACAGGGTGTCAGTCACCGTGCTAGCAATGAGCGAAGGCTAGCCTTCAGGTGGATAGCTTGTGCATGCACACTGCGTACCGTTCGCATGCACGGTCATTCAATTATTGCTCGGGCTGCGAATTCACAGCCTGTGCAAATGAGCCTGAATCGGGCCCTGAAATGTCATTGAAAGAGATAATGTGGGCCATTACTTTAACAGTTCTGCAATAATCTATTTGGGTTTTCGGTACTTGTGACTTATCTGGGCGCCCGATTTTCTTCATCGCACCTAAAAATCGTGTCAAATCGCATCGCATACAATCAGATTGCATGCAATGCGATTTGACGCGATTTGACGCGATTTTAATATGTGAAGGCACCCAGATGCCTGTTTCATATGTGAAATGGCCCCCCAGACACGCTTCGGGCTCGGTGGCTCGCTGCGCTCGCCACACTATATAAAATCAACTCCACGCCGACGTGTATAGTGGGGGTATGAAAAGGTCGGAGGATGCGTACCGCCGCCCCTCGCAGGCTCGCTGCGCTCGCCACGCTTCGGGTTGGCATTGATAGTGGGGTGGCTTTAACTATGGGGGTCATTTAGCCATCAGGGTGGGTATACAATTAAAAATGGGGTCTGGGGGGCTATTTCACATATGAAACAGGCCTCTGGGTGCCTGTACATATTAAAATCGCATCAAATCGCATTAAATCGCATAGCATGCAATACAATAGCATACAATGCAACGCGATTTTCTCTTCAAGGGAATTTCAAGGGAAATCGCATCAAATCGCATCAAATTGCATGCTTAGGGTACTGGCATACAATTTCAATATCGGGCGCCCAGATAAGTCACAAGTACCGGTTTTTCTTATACAATATTAATTGATATCAACGCTATTCTTTGTTGTGTGATTTTATACAAAACTCATTTTATATTGCAAGAACAAAAGCTAGAGTCAATTGTTAAGATCCAAATGAAGCAAACAAACATACTGGCAAACCAGGGGAATTATCCAAAGGCTTAACTTTGGGAAAATGTAATATAGATTAGCAGACGGTCATATATTTTGGAAGAGTTCCTGCAGTTGCAAAGACTTTTATCTAAGGTTCTTGTCTAAGGAAACAACAGGAACTTCCTAACCTTTATCCTAAAAAAGCAGTCATTGATTCCCAGGAGAGTTATTTATAGCAAATCCTAACACGTCTTTGAAACAACATGATCTCACTCCCTTGTTTGTCTCATATTTTTTTACACCTTTGTGCTATTTGCTCTGGGTTTATTCTTTATCTGAACTTTTAATATAATAGCAAAGATTTTCCTCAAATAGTAACAACAATCGTGAATAGCTTTGTGTTTGTAAAGAATGGAAAAAAAAGACAAAACATAAAAAGATTTTATTTATTTGCAAACCATGAAATGTTTTCAATCAGACGCCAAGAAAGACAAAATAATAATGAAACAAGGGTTACCTGGCTGGCGCTAGTATGTACTATCCATTAAACATATATTTGTACTGAGCTACAGTACAGGAGGTATCAAAATCCCAAAAGAGTAGTAGCTAAAAAAGAGTAACTGTTGGGTATTAATTTACCTACTGTACATAAGTATAATTAAACAATGTGTGTGTGTTTGTGTGTGTGTGTGTGTATATATATGGATGTTCCACGATAACTCACTTTAACTAATCGTCTTCAAACTTTGCACACTACCTTATCTTAAGCGACGATCTTAAGGTGCCCTTACACGTTACAATTATTGTATACAATATTGTATGCAATATCGCATCTCATCGCATTGCATAGGTTTTGCAATGTAATGAGATGAGCTCTAGTACAAAAAGTAGCACATTTTTGTACTAGATCTCATCTTATCTCATTGCATTGTAAAACCTATGCAATGCGCTGAGATGCGATATTGTATACAATATTGTATACAATAATTGTAACCTGTATGGGCACCTAAGGATCAAAGATAAGGTGACCATACACGCACCGATTATGGAATGCGTTTTGTACTTTTTAAGTACAAAACGCATCTTAAGTACAATAATCGTGGTGTGTTTATGGGCGTTTGCGATGCGATACGACGTGATGCGCGTTCCTGGGAGCCCAATATTGTATGTAGAAAAAAGTATGTGCAGCACGAATTTTTGAGACTACATCTGAAAATTAACAGTACAAACATGGGTTAATCGCATCGCACGCATCAAAATACACATCGCATCGCATTATGGCAGGAAAATTGTATAGAACCATTGTACAGTCAAAAACGCAAAGTACAGTAAAATTGGTGCGTGGGCACCTATAGGTTTAATTGGACGACCCCTTAAGGGTGCTGTTATAGAAGTCCATGCTATTTCTGTTTTCATGCATTGTTATATGCCGTTGGGAAGCTTATGACTTTCTGAATATGACACAATAAACAGACTCCCTTAATTGGAACCTTAAAGGCCTAGAAGGGTCCATTAAATGAAAAATATTTTCACTTTACAAAACTTTTGACACATTGAAATGAATAAGTGGTCTTTTTGAATAAGTGGTGAATTTTTAGAAAAAAAAATATATATATTATCACCATTATGGTCTTTCTGTTTTATAGTTTCCCTAGATTTAAAGAAAAGGTACCTCTTGGATCTGGTACTTATTTTTTGTAAGTTGCTTCTGAAAATCGCCAGTGGGTGTACAATAACTACTTTGTATCTATAGTGTCTTTACTATTAACACATCCTGTAATAGAGCCTGAGTTGGCTGCCGTCACTTGCAGTGTAAGTGATTGCCTCTTTAAAAAAAATTCAGTTCGGCCAGCATTCCGCATGGCCACTGAACTTGGAAGCTATCACATATGGCCCCTCATCTCTTCCAATCCTCTAGCTGTAGCATATTATAGACCTTGTGTTTTTTCTCTAGAACTATTTTCTCAATGAGGTAATGCAATACTTTAGCCTCTAATACCGAGTCTTTGTAGAGGACAAAGAAAGTTAAACTATATGCTCTTTTATACCATGTGCCCTATTTTTTTCTCTGGTATGTAAAATAATGCTAATCATCACATCTCTCACAGTTTATACATCCCTCATTCACCCAATCTCCAAGCCCCACTACTGCCTTCTTGTCATTCTTGACTGCTTTCAGCTTCACTTAACACATTCATGGGCTCAAGCTCAGTGAAGTGATAAAGTGTCTGGTACCTCATCAATCAGCTCTTGTCTATCATTTTTCAAATCCAGACTGTTACTTTACAGTTAGGAGTTATAACATTGGCTTTTAACTTTACTATATAATATGTGACACTAAAAGAAACAAGTAGGTGTATATGGTGCGCACTAGCTGCAAGGGTGGTTATATCCCTAGGGTGTTTCTCTGGCACCCAGAAGACAATAGTAGAAAGAAGGGAATGGGATTAACCTCCACCAGCGCTATATAAATAGAGAATTTTCACTTCCCTTATAATGTATCGGATTCCTCCTTGCGGGGTACCGGTAACACTGGTGTATCCTTCAACTCCCAGTCAGATAAGCATGTGGAGAGAATACATAATCCACATAGTGTATACCAGTATTTAATCACATAACATAAAAATACATCAACATAAAAATCACAATAAATGTATGCACACAGAATAAAATCCAAAGTGCAAGTGCAGAGTGGCAAAATACATGAAGGGAATTACCAGATGTAGTGTGAACCATATAAAATATAGTTCAGTCTGCGCATGTGTATAATCACCATATGGCCCGGGCACCAGCAGGATCAGCACACAGCAGTAGGCAAAACGTCCTCCACGATCTGTCCAGTCCCCCTTGCTTGGCCGACGCGTTTCGGACCCTGTCTGGGTCCTTTTTCAAGGCATGTTGAGTGTGCATCTCAGGAGTCTTTTTATAGTAATCCCCCAGTATCGCGCGCTATCCATGCTCCGCCCGGCACTTCCGGGTTTGTCCAGGAGATCGCGTCATCAACGCGATGACGCGCACGCTCCCCGCGTCACCGCGCTGTCCAAGTTAACAGATTGGGTCCCACGGCGTCTCGTACTGTTGCTGCTTCCCCCGGCACTTCCGGGTTTGTCCCAACAGTCGCGTCATTTGCGCGATGACGTGCACGCTCCCAGCGTCATCGCGCCATCCACAAGTTGATGCTATGGGCGTCTCTATGAGCTCCATCATGTGACCGCACGCGAGTCACATGATCAGGAGTGAATGCCGCTGTCCATGTCCATAGGAGCTAATAGGTATGCCCCACGTGGGGTTACCTAATCACTGTGTTTGTAATCCTGATAGGTAGATATTTGTGGGCACTTCTGCCCTCACCTTGTAGCGATACTAATGACCTTTAAGGGAAAATATGAATAATAAAAAAAGAGTATCATAAATATGTTAAAATACACGCATAATAGGCTAAAATTTATCAAAGATAGGAAACTTCTAAAACTTTAAAGAAACCACTTTAACTCGAAATCAGAGTTGATACCATGAGGTTTTAAGGTATTAAAATTATAGATCATCTGCATTTCCAACTTAGCCAACTGTACATCCATATCTCTCCTTCGACAGTGTCCCTCCACATATTTTATCCCCAAAAATATTTTTATATGTGTGGGGGAGCTGCCGTGATGTATTTTGAAGTGCTGTGACAGTGAATGGGTCTCCACCCCCTTTTTTATGTTCCTAATATGTTCACTTAGTCTTATTTTTAGGGGGCGGGAAGTTCTTCCTATATAAAATAGGTTACAGGTACAACCCACCAAATACACGACATTTTTCACATTGCATGTGATGAACTCCTTTATATGGTGCTCAATTCCGTTAATCAAGACTTTTTCTACCTTCCTTTCTCCCTTTATATTTATACAGGCGCTGCAGGTCCCACACCTGTGGAACCCTTTGGTTCTTATTTCCCTCCTCCCTGTATTTACGGGATGCATACTTTTAGTTAGATGGTTCCCCAAGTTCGCAGCTCTCCTATAAATGAAGGAGGGCTTTGCTGGTAGATCCATCCCTATGATGGGATCTTTTCTTAATAAGTGCCAATTTTTTCTAATGGAAATTTCCAATTTCTTATGTTGGCAGCTATAATCCGTGATGAAGGCATATTTTTTCAAGTCACTCTGTGTTGGTTGTTTTTTGTCCTGTAAAAGAATATTTCGATCAATTAAGTCCACTTTTTCTCTGTCTCTTTCTATAGTGGCAGTGCTGTATCCACTTTCTTTAAATTTAGTCATCATAGTGAGAGACTGTTCTTTATATACTGCATCCTCCGTGCAGTTCCTCTTGATCCTCTTCAGCTGCCCCTGGGGTATACAGTCTAACCAATTTTTGTGATGGCAGCTGTCTATACTAATATAGCTTTGTGAATCAGTTGGTTTAGTAAATGTCTTTGTTTTTAGTTGACCTTCTTCGACATAGATCGTTAAGTCCAAAAAATTAACTGTAACCTCACTGATAGAAAATGTAAATTCTATATTTAAATTATTCGAATTTAAATAAGTACAAAACTGGTCCAATAAAATCCGTCCCCCCCTCCATAAAAACAGCACGTCGTCTATGTAGCGGGTCCAAGACACCAGGCTCGACACCAGGCGAGCCTGGTGTCTTGGTGTCTAAGTTTTGTACTTATTTAAATTCGAATAATTTAAATATAGAATTTACATTTTCTATCAGTGAGGTTACAGTTAATTTTTTGGACTTAACGATCTATGTCGAAGAAGGTCAACTAAAAACAAAGACATTTACTAAACCAACTGATTCACAAAGCTATATTAGTATAGACAGCTGCCATCACAAAAATTGGTTAGACTGTATACCCCAGGGGCAGCTGAAGAGGATCAAGAGGAACTGCACGGAGGATGCAGTATATAAAGAACAGTCTCTCACTATGATGACTAAATTTAAAGAAAGTGGATACAGCACTGCCACTATAGAAAGAGACAGAGAAAAAGTGGACTTAATTGATCGAAATATTCTTTTACAGGACAAAAAACAACCAACACAGAGTGACTTGAAAAAATATGCCTTCATCACGGATTATAGCTGCCAACATAAGAAATTGGAAATTTCCATTAGAAAAAATTGGCACTTATTAAGAAAAGATCCCATCATAGGGATGGATCTACCAGCAAAGCCCTCCTTCATTTATAGGAGAGCTGCGAACTTGGGGAACCATCTAACTAAAAGTATGCATCCCGTAAATACAGGGAGGAGGGAAATAAGAACCAAAGGGTTCCACAGGTGTGGGACCTGCAGCGCCTGTATAAATATAAAGGGAGAAAGGAAGGTAGAAAAAGTCTTGATTAACGGAATTGAGCACCATATAAAGGAGTTCATCACATGCAATGTGAAAAATGTCGTGTATTTGGTGGGTTGTACCTGTAACCTATTTTATATAGGAAGAACTTCCCGCCCCCTAAAAATAAGACTAAGTGAACATATTAGGAACATAAAAAAGGGGGTGGAGACCCATTCACTGTCACAGCACTTCAAAATACATCACGGCAGCTCCCCCACACATATAAAAATATTTTTGGGGATAAAATATGTGGAGGGACACTGTCGAAGGAGAGATATGGATGTACAGTTGGCTAAGTTGGAAATGCAGATGATCTATAATTTTAATACCTTAAAACCTCATGGTATCAACTCTGATTTCGAGTTAAAGTGGTTTCTTTAAAGTTTTAGAAGTTTCCTATCTTTGATAAATTTTAGCCTATTATGCGTGTATTTTAACATATTTATGATACTCTTTTTTTATTATTCATATTTTCCCTTAAAGGTCATTAGTATCGCTACAAGGTGAGGGCGGAAGTGCCCACAAATATCTACCTATCAGGATTACAAACACAGTGATTAGGTAACCCCACGTGGGGCATACCTATTAGCTCCTATGGACATGGACAGCGGCATTCACTCCTGATCATGTGACTCGCGTGCGGTCACATGATGGAGCTCATAGAGACGCCCATAGCATCAACTTGTGGATGGCGCGATGACGCTGGGAGCGTGCACGTCATCGCGCAAATGACGCGACTGTTGGGACAAACCCGGAAGTGCCGGGGGAAGCAGCAACAGTACGAGACGCCGTGGGACCCAATCTGTTAACTTGGACAGCGCGGTGACGCGGGGAGCGTGCGCGTCATCGCGTTGATGACGCGATCTCCTGGACAAACCCGGAAGTGCCGGGCGGAGCATGGATAGCGCGCGATACTGGGGGATTACTATAAAAAGACTCCTGAGATGCACACTCAACATGCCTTGAAAAAGGACCCAGACAGGGTCCGAAACGCGTCGGCCAAGCAAGGGGGACTGGACAGATCGTGGAGGACGTTTTGCCTACTGCTGTGTGCTGATCCTGCTGGTGCCCGGGCCATATGGTGATTATACACATGCGCAGACTGAACTATATTTTATATGGTTCACACTACATCTGGTAATTCCCTTCATGTATTTTGCCACTCTGCACTTGCACTTTGGATTTTATTCTGTGTGCATACATTTATTGTGATTTTTATGTTGATGTATTTTTATGTTATGTGATTAAATACTGGTATACACTATGTGGATTATGTATTCTCTCCACATGCTTATCTGACTGGGAGTTGAAGGATACACCAGTGTTACCGGTACCCCGCAAGGAGGAATCCGATACATTATAAGGGAAGTGAAAATTTACTATATAATATGTATACCACTTGTATTGTCAAAATAGATGTATGCCAAGTATAAGAGAACTCCTATGCAAAATATGGCGTTAATGTGTTGTGACAATGAGAATATAGGCTATGAGTTTTTGTAAATTTTCCATTATTATTTAGCCTCATTTGCACCATTACACACTAATAACACATCTTGGGGCAGATGTGTTATAGCAGCGCTTATCGCGCCGCTATAATACTTTCTGCTTCGCCTCATTAGCGAGGTGAAGCAGGAGGGGAGACTGACAAGATGTATTAACAACGATAACTCCCCCCTCCGGGGATATTCCCTCCTGTAGATAGCGTATCAGTTTACACTGATGCGCTATCTCCTTTCCCCCAGCTGGGGATGCGCGGGATCTCGCTAGTCATGCGAGATCCCCAGCGCAGCCCAGCGCTGACTCTGCTGTGTAGAGCACCTGGTGGAACGGTCAGTGCACCTATCATTTACCGCACGCTGGCTCTGTCATACATGGGGAGAAGTGGTATCAGTGCACATAACGTGCGCTGATACCCCTTCTCCCCATATTGAATGGTCATACATCTGCCCCTTTGTTTGCCTATATTTAAATATGTTGTATTGTGATAACATAAATTATCACTTGAATTAAACTGAAAGGGGATGGTAAAGGGCTCCGCCAGCAGAGAGGGGATCATGCGAGCGCCGACGCTGTGTGAGAGGTGCTCAGTAGGCTTGCTTGGGACGCCGGGGACAGAGTTGCAGCTCCCATGGACAGTACGGTGACTACATTAACTACGCAGGGCTGTCACTACGCTTACTATGCTAGGCAGCCGTTGTGCTGTATCAAAATCTACATTTGACCCACCTCAACTAACACATCTTTAAAGACATTTGGACGCCCATTACATCAGTCAGTATTCAGATTCATTGCCGCACCAGGTCGAGTGCGCAAAAATCTCTCATATGATGAATCTCAAGCTTTGAAGAAACTGGCTGAGTATGATGATATCCTAATCAGGCCTGCAGACAAGGGGGATGCCATTGTCATTTTAGATATTGAGGAATATAGCGCCAAAGTATATAGACAGTTAGGAGATGTAGCTGTATATGAGCAGTTGCAGAATGGCCCCACTGTTCATTTTCAAAGAGAGCTTCTCGCTATTCTTTCTACAGCAGTGAATGGGGGAGTTCTTTCTGCTAAAGTGTGTAAACAGATTTATAAAGAATTTCGGTACTTGTGTATTATCATGGCGCCCATTACGTAGTTTGCGTAGTGGTGTTTGCTGGCTACGTAAACTACGTAAGTTACGTAAACTACGTAACTTCCGTAACTTGTTCAGGAGCTGTGCTACGTAAACTACGAGGATATGTGTCCCCTCGTGGGGACACATATTAGTAGGGCACCCGGCTACGCTGTGCTGACAAAATACCCTAAGGTACGTTGTCAGTGTAGCGTAGCCGGGCGCCCTGCTAATACACAAGTACCAGAATTTCCTACTGTACCTGTGCTTTACACACTTCCTAAATTGCACATAGATGCAGTGCATCTGCCTGGCCGCCCGATCACCAGAGATTCACTGTACCAGCCTGTGGCTAAATTGTTGGATCACTTCAACCCTTGTTGTCTCATAAAAAAGCATTCTTGATAGACACCACAAGCTTTTTACAATTATTATCTGGCATTGAGTTCATTCCTGACAATACCATTATGTGTTGTTTAGATAGCAATAGCCTGTATACCTCCATACTGCATGAAGGGGGTCTACAGGCAATGCAGCAATTTTTGTCTGAGTTCCAAGATCCTGAGATTTTCCACCATGGTTTATTTTTTAAATTACTTAGACTCACACTTACTTCTTCTTCGATGGCCATTTTTATTTGCAAAAGCGCGGATGCACCATGGGATCGGCCGTAGCGCCATCCTATGCAAATGTTTTCATGTTTAGCCAAGAGGAGGAGGTATTCCTTAATCAATCTAATGTAAATATGCATTTGCTCCTGTACACCCGCTACATTGATGACATCTTCATCATGTGGGCGAGTGGACATGAGGCGTTTGATAGTCTGATGTGTTTGGCCAACAATAGGGATTCTCCCATAAGATATACCTACCAGTGTAGTTCAACCATGGCACACTTTTTAGATGTGTCAGTGGCAATTCACGAGAATAAAATCATCATGGATATTCACTTTAAGGATGTTGCATGGAATACTTTCTTGATGTCCAATAAACATCATCCACCTGCACTCAAGAAGGGCCTTCCCCTCTCCCAACTGATCTGTGTGGCTAGACTTGTTAGTGACCATTCATTGTTGCCAGCTTGGTTAGATCAACTTATTCATAAGTAGATATAGAGATGGTATGATCAGGCGCTTCTTGCTGAGCAAAAAAGCAAGGTATTAAACATGCTGCATAATTTATTGCTTACTACCAGGGTTAGGTCAACTACTGATGTTATTCTTTTGACTAGCACCTTTTCTGTTGCTAGCCCTATATTATGTCATGACACTAGAGCATTGTGGTCAATTGTTAGATCTGACTCGGACCTACTTGGCTTCCATACATCCCACCCAATGGCAGCCTTTAAGCAAGGCCCGAACCTGAAGGATCAGTTAGTCTAGACCGAGATCACCTGTATTGGTATTCCTCATGCTCCAAATACCTATTTCAAAGATGCAGGTTGTTACAGTTGTTTCAACTGTACCACATGCAAGCATATGGTTGCTTGTAAGAAATTTAAACATCCCCATACATCCAAAAAGTGTGACATCCATTCTATAGTTACCTGTCACACTGCATTTGTGGTACATATTATTGTGTGCCCTTGTAGCCTTTATTATGTGGGCCAGACCATCTGCCCTTTTCGGGTAAGAATGGCAAAACACAGGTCGGCCATTGACCTGTCGCTCAAAGGCAGGGACGTGGACCAGCCTGGGGCATGCCATTTTAAAGCCTTAGGTCATTCATTAGCCATTTTGAAATATTTCATCATCGAACATGTGAAGGAATCACCTAGGGGTGGTAATCGGGCTAAGAAGCTCTTGAGAATGGAATACAGATGGATCCCTAGGTTGGATTCCATCCACCCTAGGGGCCTTAACAATAAAATTAATTAGAACTCCATCATGTGAAAGATGTCCTTTTTTGTTTATGTATAATGTTGTGTGTATATATAGTTTGTTTTATACATATCTCTTTTGTATGTATATCTTTTTCTTTTTTATGTATAGATTGCACTGTTCTAATAAATGTCTTATCATGCAGATCTGGTGTCCCCCGGCTGCTGCTGCATGTGTCTTCCAGCATTTTTTGTAGAGGGACTCCCCTTCTCTCAGTTTTGTAGAATCCACAGAATCTCAGATGACATCTCGAATACAGTAGATGAGATGGACAACATGATACAACAATTTGTGCTAAGGGGAATGACTACAAAGACCTCCAGAAAGTCAAATCAAAGGCACTAAGGATTCCGCAGGATCGCCTCCTGTCCAGCAGTTGTAAAAAAAACTCCTCTACCAACAGAATTCAATTTGTCAAGAAATACCACCAGCATTCTAAACACAATGTCCACACAGCCAAACAACTGTGGACTATATTAGCGGCTGACACAGAACTCCCATTCACCTCCACTATATCCATTCTCCCAAGCTTCTCCAGAGGCAGCAACTTAAAATACCTTTTAGTGAAAAATAATATTACTAAAATGACACAGCAGAGCTAAGAAGGCTTCCTCAGGCGCAAACCTGGCTGCTACAAATGCAAGGGCTGCATCAAACACATCCTGACTTGCATTAGCAGATTTGTTATTTACTATATTAATTGCCCCTGTGGCCTGCTATACAGTATGTGGGCAAAACCACTGTAACATTCAAAGAAAGGATGGTGATGCACAGGACTTCCATAAGACATGCCTTGGAATGTAAACCACAGGACCAGCCAGTCGCAAGACACTTTAAAACTGCCAAACATGGACTAGCAACATTGCAATATAAAATCATAGACCATGTCCCAGCTGATCTGTCCCAGCGCACTAACGCCGGAGCGAAGATAAGGGGGGGCGGCGGCAGCTTCTTATGATCTGAGGTGGGTTTTGCTGGGGCAGGACAAACCTGCCCTGGTATGTTTATCCTGCCCCAGCAAAACACACCACTCAAGGGGTTAATACAGTATGTGAAATATAGTTTAACCCTATTTGGGTACAGTGACATCCATCGGTTATTATATGGGTATATCATTTCTTTGCCCGTATTTAACTTTTTTTTCCAAATCGCGTAATATAATTAGAGGTACTTGTGTATTTTAGCGGCGCCCATCGCATCGCATACCAAAAGGCATGTGATGGTATGCGATGCGATATCGCGCAATGTTGTACAATGTCATACAATTTTAAAATTGTATGACATTGTATATGGCATAGAATGCCATACAATGCGATGTGATGCGATTAAACATTGTATAAGCACCCTAATGGGTGCTTAAGATGTTAAATGCACCCCCACGCCACCCCCCACCACTATAAATGTGAACCCGAAGCGTGGTGAGCGCAGCGCGCCCACGAGGGGCGGCGGTACGCGTCCTACGACCTTTTCATAACCCCACTATCCACTTCGGCGTGGAGTTGAGAATAGAAAGTGTGGCGAGCGTAGCGAACCACCGAGCCCGAAGCGTGGCAAGCGCAGCGAGCCCCGCGAGGGGACGCGGATACCTGTGAAGCCCGCGAGGGGACGCGGATACCTGTGAAGGTATCCGCGTCCCCTCGCGGGGCTCGCTGCGCTCGCCACGCTTCGGGCTCGGTGGCTCGCTGCACTCGCCACACTTTCTATTCTCAACTCCACGCCGACGTGGATAGTGGGGGTATGAAAAGGTCGTAGGACGCGTACCGCCGCCCCTCGCTGACTCGCTGCGCTCGCCACGCTTTGGGTTCACATTTATAGTGGGGGGGTTGGCGTGGGGCTGCATTTAACATCGTAAGCACCCTTTTGGGTGCTTAAAAGCACCCTTTAGGGTGCTTATACAATTTTTAATCGTATAGGGGGCCGAAATCGCGTTGCATCGGGGGCGCCGCTAAAATACACAAGTACCAATTAGAAAATGAAAAGCAGTAAGCTGCCTAAAATATTATTTGCTCAGGTATTTCAGTTAGCCTCCTCTATTATGGGCTTAATATCTGAACCTATGCTGTGGATAGACGTTTGTTCATCCAGTGATGAAATAAATATGAATAAAAAATGGTCTCCAATAATGCTTCTAGTTCCTCGAGAGAAGGGCAGCAGAGAAGGCCAGGCCAGTTTCTGCTGGCCTTCTTTGGAGCAACTAAAAGCTTTATTGGAGACCATTTTTTATTTATATTTATTTCATCACTGGATGAACAAATGTTATAACAAAAGTTATGACATAACGGCTATAGGTCAATATAGAAAGGGCATAGTCAAATCCGCATATATAAATGATAAAATAATCCACAATGTCGATCATAGCTCAGTTAATAAATGCAATTAGTATGCCCTGTACCATTCATAAAGTAAGCCATACCCCTATCTACACATCCCGTCTGCCACCTGATGCACCAAGCTGGATGCCCTCTGTCGGAGAGGGCAGCCAGAAAGTCAGTGACCCTGAACAAAAACAGATCACATTTTAGCAATTTGATTGTGATTTTTTTAAATTATTATTTGTCATTTGTTTTATAAGTAGGTTATGTAACCAAAAGGTATTTTAACGTTTAATGTTTTTTTCTGGTTGTAACACTTTTTATCCACTTTTTTTTTCTAGAAGCATTTTACCCTATTTCATGTTTGGTTGCAGTTTTTGACATTCAGCCTGAACTCAAGCTGTGAAGAGATGGTGCTAAAGGAAAGTAAGAGATGCATTATCTATGCATTTTACTGTTGCCAATAGTTTTAATAGGGAATTTGACAACAAATCAAATGATAATTTGCATAACTTAGATTTTATATGAATATAATCTCGTAGGTCACATCTCCCCTGCAGCAGAACGGTACAGAGGAAGATGGCCCAGGAGAGAGCATATATTCCAATATGCAGCTTGACTTGCATGCCAAGTAGAGCTGTTTTACCAGTGCTTTTCCACGAATATTGTACCTGAGCAAAACAATGTTGATTTTTATATATACATAGGGCCTTATTTTAGTTCACTCTGACAAAATCTTTCTTAGATGGACAAAACCATGTGCACTGCAGGAGGGCAGATGTTACTTGTGCAGAGAGAGTTAGATTTGGCTGGGGTTTTACTTCAAAGTGAGAGCTATACTGCAGTGTAAAAATAAAGCAGCCAGTACTTAACCTGCACAGAAACAAAACAACTCACCCAAATCTAATTCTCTTTGCACATTTTACATCTGCCCCCCTGCAGTGCACATGGTTTTGTCCATCTAAGAAGGATTTTGTCAGAAAGAGTGAACTAGAATAAGGCCCATAGTGACTAAGGCAGTATTTAGTGTATAATGCATTTAACCTGGTGACCAGTTCCTTTTTATTGCATCTTATGCCTTTCATTTTGACATAAAAATCTATTTAAAAAGAAAGACAGCAGCATCATGCCTGATCACTTAACCCCTTCGCTGGTAATTCCAAGAATTGTCTAGGCTTTGCTTTAATGCCCAGGCTGGCAAGCCTTGAATATTCTCGGGATTGCCAGTCATTAGCGCCGGGCAGCACTGCTGAGTTCAATGCTGAACTCGGCTGGCTTCAGTGCTGCCTGGTACCTTGTTGACTCATTCATATGCAATTTTAGAGATACAGATGTGTCCTCATACGTTGTTGCTGTAGTCGAGGCAAACAGATTCTCTCGTGTTCCAAATCCTTTGAGACTCTGCTTGCGCCAAGCCATCTTTTTTGCCTGAATGCAACTAGGATAAACCAGCAACATGCTTATTATTTGTGTGTTGCTAAGTTTCTAACTCGGTATACGATGTGCCATGCTTTATTTCCATGCCATGTTCCGTTGTGATAATTAATTATACAGACTCTGTCACACTCAGATGTACAAATGTAGGATTGAATTAATGAGCACATGCTACTGTTGCATACAGTATTAGATTCATTGCATTGTAGTGCAAACAAGATTTATTTTCAGGTAAGCAAGACGCACGGTACAAGCAGAGTTGCATGAGACCTGTTGGATCACCCCCACCAGCCATGACGCATAAGGAATTGAGGCAAGTACAGTGTGAGGACAGATCTCTAGTGGTGAGACGGTGTAGAGAAATGGGAGCTTATTCTTATGGTGTGTACACACGGTGAGATTCCCTTGCTATTCGACTAAAGATACGAGTGCCATGCAATATTTGCTAACTCTGTACTATTTGCATACAATTCATACAATCAGCATTAGATTTGCACTATACAGTCATTGCTGCCCTGTCTATCTGGGTTTCTATCTGTGCTGTCATTGGAGCATCTGGATCGCAAGATAAGAAACCTGACTATATAGTCAAAATCTAATGTCAAATCTCACCGGGTGTACACAGCATTAGCCTCATGTAAATAAAAATGGACATAGCTATTTCGGACATTAGCATACTGAGCATGCACCAAGGAAACTAGTTTCTGCTCATGTTCCGGAACTCTAGTGTGTTCCTATGGGCCACACTATCTGTGAAGTGGGCATTTTAGGCTGGTAACTTGGGGTGATAGCCACTTTAACCACACCTGAAATCAGGCCTCATATGCATCTCTATTATAGTGTATATGTTGTTTATATGATACATTTCCTTATCTTGTGGGCAATGATTGCCTATGTCTTCTCTTGGTGATTCTTTTTCTGGATAGCTAGTCTAATTACTGAACATATTTTTCAACCTGCTGTCACATGCATTAGTCCCAGAGACTAGGTCTGTCCATATGCTGTACAGGCAGACATAAAGCTATTTGTTTTCTAGATACTGGTCCCAAAAGAACACAATGGACAATATTTCAAGAAATTTTTACTATTTTACCTAGGGATGTCTTGCTTACTGTATTATTATTTTTTTCCATGCTTTGTAGAGCCCTGACCTTTGGGTACATGTTATGGTTCTCAATGTAAGACTTAGGGCCTTATTCTAGTTCACTCTTTCTGACAAAATCCTTCTTAGATTGACAAAACCATGTGCACTGCAGGGGGGCAGATGTAAAATGTGCAGAGAGAATTAGATTTGGGTGAGTTATTTTGTTTCTGTGCAGGGTAAATACTGGCTGCTTTATTTTTACACTGCAATATAGATCTCACTTTGAAGTAAAACCCCACCCAAATCTAATTCTCTTTGCCCAAGTTACATCTGCCGCACCTGCAGTGCACATGGTTTTGTCCATCTAAGAAGAATTTTGTCAGAAAGAGTGAACTAGAATAAGGCCCTTAGTTACAAAGTGATTTTTTTTGTGAGGAAAAGTAACACTTGGACAAATAAATTGAAAACTATAAAGAAGCCATGACAGGGAACTTATGCTCAAGTTTCTGACTTTACTAGGATCTACTTACTGACAAATGTAGGAGTCCTCGAGTCTGCAAGACCCATCTACTAAATTCATTAATACCCATTGATAGATAGATAAGAATAACTTATAGGAAAGTGTGATGGCTCCTGACACCGAAACAACTGAGCATCCTCTGTCATTATCAGAAGACAGGGACAACTTTATTCATTTTTTTTAACTAAAATATATACATTTTACTATATATGGGGTAGGTACAACAATTGTAGATGTCAAATTATATAATATATATAACTAATTTAGTAAAATTAGTGATTTAGGCAGTAACCAATGAACAAACCTAGAGAACAATTTAGAAACTTAAATTCTTTCAAATGAGATATAGATTGATGTACCACAAAGGTTTCTTCTAAGAGAAATACACCTTCAATGCATAAGCAACATAGATCTACCCTATGGGCCTCTATCACACCTCCCTGCTTAGAGGGATCCAATCAGATCCCTCGCAGCAAGCGTGTCACTATACCCACGCACAGAAGTCTTAAAGCCATGTTGCCTTTTTAAGTTTATGCTCCTTTCAGAAAAATTTTGAGTTTGATTCAGAATTTTTAATGGACTATTGCCTACAGGTTTCTTATGATTGATATATGTACACATATACCTCTCTTTTTGGGTTGTATAAATAGTAGTTATTTTTTACATTTTGACATCTCAGAAAGTCACTGTGACTTTATTTGGGAGTTTACACATTTATTTTAACATACGCCTAGTATATGTTTGACTAATAAAGTTAATGGCATACTTTGGAACAGCCATGGGTGCAAAGTTTAGCTCATGTTTTGATTATCTCTATATGGGTATATGGAGATGATCATCAGCCACAGGGCTTGCATGATTTGAGCTGGGGTTGGGCACTAGATGGTGACATTGAGCCCCAGCAGCATCAAAGAGGGGAGAGGGGGGAAGGCTGGAACAGCCGGACCACCTTCCCCCGTTATTATGTAGAGCATCACCACTGGTGGGGGAGGGGACACGGGATGGCACCACTGACACTGCCAGTGCGGCTGTGGAACTACTTAAGAAAAAGAGGGCAGGGGATGCCTGCTGGGCTTTTGGGTCCCCTCAAGGGCCTGGGTCCCATAGCAGCTGCATCCCCTGCACCCTCCATAGTTACACCACTGGATTTAAACATTTCTAATGTTAAACTCACCAACACATTAATGTAGTCGTAAGATTTAATTTCCTTGATTGTGTGCTCTTGCCACAGACTAATAGTGTGTACACACGGTTAGATTTGGCTCCCGATATAGGGAAAATCGGAAGCCAAATCGCATGCAAATCGCATGCTTTTTTAGGGCTTCCGAGCCCGATGCGCTGCCGATGCGAGCTCCCGTGTGAGCGCATATCGGCAGCCAGATAGAGAGGGTAGGCAACACTTTATAGTGCAGATCTGCACTATATAGTGTAAATTGTGCCCCTCTGGCATACCGTGAGATGCGAGTCCCGATGCGATCTGATGACAACTATGCTATCAAATTTAAAATAAAGCATTGGTAAAAAAAATATTTGCACTACAATCATGGATAAATAATAAACAAAGGGGACAATAAAATATATTGGAACACTGTTAGGACAAGATGTACTAAACCTTGAAAATTGATAAAATGGAGAGTGAAAAACCACCAACTAATCAAAACATTATTTACAGCCTGTGACATAACAGGTGGGAGCTGATTGGCTGGTGGTTTATCACTCTCCATGTTATCACTTTTCATACTTAGTACATCTGGCCCTTAAAGCTCAGATATGGAATTGCATATTAATAAAGACAACTGCTTTAATCTTGTAGATGAGAGGGTTACCAAGAGAATACTTTGGATGAAGATTATACAAAAGATATCAAGCAAAATTACATATATTTGTTATTTCAAATAGAAACAAATATGTAAAATATGCCTAGAATTCTTAGAGAAGGGGCATGCACATTGGGCATATTTTGGCTATTTTCTAAGTGATCTGTCTAGAACAAATCGCTCCATTTGTACACCCAATAACAATGGTGATGCGTGGTCCCGTGCATGGCTATCACCGGCTCAGCTTTAGCACATGCAAGCAAAATCTAGTTACAGTAGATCACCTAGCCAGAATGTACAAAAAAACTCAGTTAGCACACATCGCTATGTGTTTATGGGTGATCTTGACACCGGGAAATCGCCTTGCCTAAATCACTCAGCATATATCACTAAGCACATATCTCAACGTGTGTATTGACCTCAGGAGACAATACTTACTATGTTCATTAATAGAGATAGTTTTTATGAAAAATATAATATTCAAGTCGTATCAAAAGTAAAAGACCCACACACACACAAAGGCCCTTATTCAGATCTGATCGCAGTACAAATTTTAGCTGTTTTTATACATTTTCTACAAATTCAGATTGCAGTAACATCAAGCAGTAGGATGTGTCCAGACAGTGGCAGACATCCACAAAGGCAACTTTAGGGAAGAATAGGTCAGTCCCAGTAATTTGTTCCCCTGCTGCATCTCAGCCTCAGAGTCACATGAGTCCCTGGCAGGGGCGCCAATTTCCTTTTTTTTCGGTGGGTGCTCCCAACACCCGCCAACACCCCCCCCCCCAAAAAAAACCCAGCCCCCACCACCCCGGACTCACCCGCTGCTCGCTGTCGGGTCCGGGAGCAGCAGCATCGCCGCAGCGGAGTCCCAGCAGCAGCGGATATGCCGCCAGCAGCAGGGTCCCTGCGGAAGATGGGAACTAACAGCGGTATTAATACTGCTACTAGTTCCCATCCTCCGCAGGGACCTCCACTGATGACAGCATATCCGCTGCTGGGACCCCGCTGCCGTGGCCCGTGCCGTGGGTGCTCCTCACCTTCCGTGGGTGCTCGGGCCCCGGAGCACCCATGGTTTCCGCGCCTATGGGCCCTGGTACTGTAAATAGCTATACCTTTGTCTCTGAGACTTTGGTGGAACAGTCCCCACGCCCCTGGCCTCTAGGCCACACCCCATTTTGGTCATACCATACCCCCTTGCTATGATACACCCCAACAGCATGTGCTGTCACTACTTAATATATCACAAAACATGAGTAAAGATGGATGGTTGATGGATGCTTGTGTAATGCACTGGATTGTTTAGGTGACAGGATGATGTGCAATTGTCAGTCCCTGCTTAACATGGAGCTTTCGATCTGGGTGATCTGCTTTACTCTCCTATTGGCGAGCTGGGACTTTCTTGAACTGATATAAGAGTACATTTTTGAAGGCATTCTTGAAAGGAACAGTTTAACCAAGTGTTTCAAAATCATACAAAACAACAGTTTAAACACAAACCTTTTGCTGATTGCAATAGGAATGAATTCACAATGGAAGCAATGTCTTACACAAGAGAAATTGACAGGCCTGCCACTAGGAATTTTGGGCCCGGGGCTGATTTCCAGTCTTGCCACTCTGCCCCCTCATCTACCCTTCACTTACCGCCAGACTTCTGATGAACGCAGCAGATCCCGAATCACAGGCTTCTTCAATGCAGGATGCCGGCGGCCAATTAAAATACAGCACCGGCTGGTGAGCCAATCAGAGCTCATGTACCAGCAGCCGCTCTGATTGGCTAACGGTACATGAGCTCTGATTGGCTCAAAGCCGGTGCTGTATTTTGATTGGCCTCTGGCATCCTGCATTGAAGATGCCTGTGCACCGAACGCAGTGCAGGGGGAACAGTGGAGACAGTCAGGGGGTGTTGCGGTGGGAAAAATGAGCTGCCCGGGCCCTTCCAGAGGCCAGGGCCCGGAACAGCTGTACCCACAGCACCCCCCCTGTCGGAAATTGACATGCACATTACAGACATTTAAACTCTTTTATTACAGTGGCAAAGGTATTCTCAATTATAAGCAGTACAGTTTCTTAGCAAATAAATACTATTCTCTATACCAGGGGTAGCCAACTCCAGTCCTCAAGAGCTACCAACGGTTCACGTTTTCCTGCTTCCCTCACAGGTACACATGTAGTTCGTTTGTGCACTTGTGCACTCATTACTGACTGACACATTTTAAAATATCCACAGGTGGAGCTATACTTCACTTGTGATTCTGTGAGGAGACCTGGAAAACGTTAACTGTTGGTAGCTCTCGAGGACTGGAGTTGGCTACCCCTGCTCTATACTATCTATAAGGGCAGTGGCAAATTCAGAGGGGTACCAAGACACATTCCCCCATGTTGTTAAGAAGGGCTGCTTACTGTAAGTCAGTGGGCTGCAGCTCCGATGCAGCCAGTGAATTTTAAAAAAACTGGCTGTATGAGTGGCGTTCAAGCAGCGAGACAGCATGACTATGCTACCCGGCCAACAGCACAGTGTGGCTGCCAGCTGGTAGAAAATAGTCCCACAGGTGATGCCGCACTGTTTATAGCCAGGAGAGATAACTACTGCAACCACTGCCCCACTGCTCTGACCCGGGACAGGTGACTCCCACAGCAGCAGCACTGCTCAGAACCGGTAGGAGATGAATTGAGGGAGTTGGTCAGAGTGGAGGTATCTGCCATTCTGCCTTGCTGTCTCCCAACCAGAGGACTAGGTGTGGCCCTCCTTTCATCCATTAAACAGGAGCTCATGTAAGTTAATGTGGAGGAGATGGAGTGTTTTTAATTTTGGGAAGAATGTAGTATAGTGTAGTAATGTAGTGCGTTGTGTAGGGGGATGTAGCCTTGTGATGTGGTGTGGTGTGTAGGGGGATGTAGTATAGTGATGTAATCCAGCACATAGGGGAAAATAGCATAGTGATGTAAATGCGGTGAGTTGGGGATGTAGCATATTGATGTAGTGTGGCGTGTAGGGGGATGTAGCATAGTGCGTCTAAAGGTGGCCATACATCAGAAAGATATTGTACCCAATCATACAATCTCAACTGATTGTAAGATGGATTGTATGCAGATTGTGTGCACATCTTATGTACATAATCTTACAATCAATCAGCAGATGGATTGTATGACTGATTGTAAGATGGATTGTATGCAGATTGTGTGCACATCTTGTGTACACAATCATGCAGTAGATGGATTGTATGATTGATTGTATGATCGATTGTGTGTAGATTGTGTGTCCAAAAACCACCAAGGACTGCCGGGGATTTCAAGGGAAATTGTACACAATCATGAGCGCAATCGATCTTAAGATCGATCTTTCTGATGTATGGCCAGCTTTAGGGGATGTACAGTAGCATAGTGATGACGTATGGCCTGTAGAACAATGCTCGCTCACTTGCCCCATTCCCAGCAAAATAGGCGCGTGAGTGTCCCAGATGCTCGCATGCCAGCCGTTAGATACGGGCGACTCTGACTCACCAGTGGGTACAATGAGAATGGCTTCATCTGTACTACTGGACCGAATCAGATCTGACCACAAATTCACAGTGGTCAGCATCAGGTAGACGCTGTACTGCTACAGTGAAATCCCACCTTGCCAATTATTGTGATCACTGTGCTAATGGATGTGTATGGCTGCAAATCTATTCGCAGCTGTGCGAAAATCTTCAAAACCATTTGTAAGTCGCTCATTATCAAATTATGTTTCCACTGTGCACCAGTTATCGCAGGCCAGAATGGCCAGATACATTACTTACTTGGCGGCTGCTTGGGCATGCCTGCGGTTTCCCTGTCACTCCCAGTGATTTTTCTGGCATGCCTAGCATTTTTCTTGGCACTGACATGAAACAGCCGGTTACCACCAACAGCCAGTGATCAATAAAAGTAGCAGGCTTTCATTGCAGGACAGCCTCGCGCATGCATACTAGGGGCCATACACATGTGCAGTCTATTGATAATTGGCCGCCGTGCAAATGGGGTGGGATGGAATCCTGAGCCAAACAATAGAACTCCCATCTCAGTACATTTAGCCCAACGTGTGCCATAGGAAAATACATAATGAAACAAATAGCATAGAGATATTCACTCATTATCAATTCTACATTGTGAGTGAGATCTTGCAGTGCCTGCCATAAGGCCTGCGGAAAGTCACTTCATTATGCTAAATTATTGCCTCACAGTGGATAGTTATACAAAAAGTATTAAGGCAAAGTGCTGGGCATGAATATATACATACTGAATATATACATAGCCAATCATTTAAAATACAGTTTAATGACTTTACACCACAGGTTCAAATGTATCCATAAAACATGCATAAAATGATTTTGAATGGGGATCGCCAGGAATAAAAAAACAAAGATATTGCATATACAGTATACCACAGTAGAGTTCTGGGAGCTACACAGATGTAGTACCAAATATATACTTATGCATCATTCCATTGTAACTCCTGTTACAAAGTGACATCCTGTAGCAAGTATATGCATTGCTACTCAGCAACAGAAATCTTAGGGCCCAGTGCACTGATAACCAGGGTCGCCACTAGAAATGTTGGGGCCTGGGACTGACCTTCAGTCCGGGCCCCAGTGTCCTCCCTCCCATTTACCATTACTGACCGGCGGCGCAGCATCTCCCTCCTTCATGGACGGTCGGGAGCAAAGTGCAGCCTGCAGAGCGCCGAGCCCCTCTATCCTAGGCTCGGCACTCTGCAGGCTGCACTGTGTATTGTGCATGCCTGGCTGGGGGGCCGCCGGGTGGGGGAAGCGTTGTGTGTGTGTGGCGCCGTGCCACTGTGGGTAGCTGCCTGCGCCCCTCCAGAGGCCGGGGCCCGGGACAGCTGTACCCACGGCACCCCCCTGTCGGCAACCCTGCTGATATCTCTGGGGCCCCCAACCACTGCCCACTTTGAGCAGCAGATTTATTTTTGATTACATTGCATATTAAATGTTTGTTTTATTATTACTAGATAAAAACAGATAATTAATATTTACTAGGCAATGTAATCATTTGATATTACATTTACCTTGCATAGTGAATAGAGGTGTGTATGTGTGTAGGGGTTATACATAATAACTGCCTGTTCACTTTTCAATTCCACACTGTCACTTTTACTAATGCACCTACCTGGTACCACCAATGCTGCTTTGCAGGTTCCAGTCGATGCTGCCTGTGTTTCCCCTGAAGTCCTGCTCTGCCTAGGTGGCTAGACCATCACCAATGCAGGGACAGAACAGGGAAGGGAAGATAGGAGGGAGCAGTGTTGTGTGTTGTGCTGCTCCATGCATCACCTGATGTGACTAAACTCATTAGTACAGGTAGCTGGACATGGGACCGAGACCAGGCCCAGGGGGGAACTTTTTCTGGTTCACTTGTCTTTGGTATAGAATATTTCATCTTTATTTGTAGGCCACTTCCATAATTCCATCCTTCTCCAGAACGTTAATCTAACATTCACTGTTTAGAATACTGGCTTAAATTCCTGAAATACAGCTCACTTTTATATTTTATGCTATCCGGATGACTGAATGATAATGACTAAATCAACACACATGGTCAACGTGGACAAAAGGTGGACACCAGCAACAGGTCAACATGGCAATGGTGGTCACATGAAAAGGTCGACATAAGTTTTTAAACATTTTTCATACTTTACTGTTTACATGGACTCGGGCAAGGCAAAGTGAACCAAGCGCAGTGAGGCACCGAGTCTGAATTAATTTGGGGTCCAGGTGCTCAGGTAATAGGCCAGATGCACTAAGCTTCAAAAAGTTATAAAATGGAGAGTGATACACAGCCAGCCAATCAGCTCCTAACTGCTATGCCACAGGCTGTGTTTAAAAAATGTCAGGCAGGAGCTGATTGGTTGGTTGTTATCCATGTTATGATTTTTTTGAAGCTTAGAGCATCTGGCCCATTGACATTTACACCAAAAAAAGTGAAAAAAACTATGTCAATGTGGTGCCCTCTTCCGGGTCAACCATTTACCAGTGTTGACCTTGCACATTTTGGGGCCGACCTACGCATTGTCAACTTGCTATGCCAAACCCATATTTTACCAAAACCCACTCTTCTACCTCAATCTCATTTCCCCATTTTACTACTTGAACTTTTTTTTTTTTTTTTGCTTCTGTAATTTCCAGTGATGAACTTTGTTGATGACGTGAAAAACTATGCAACTTCTAACACATTGCTTGCTTTTTTTTAAAATATCTTCTTCATTCATGAGAAAAGTCATCATGTTGGAAGTACTGCCATTGTAAAGTCTGTTGCATTGTGTACAGTATAGTGGCGTGCGGTGGGGTGAGGCAGGTGAGGCACAGCCTTTCCTGTCATACTAGCGTATATGCCAGTGTTTTGAATTGATAAAGTATGTCAAAAATACAAATAATTTGTTTAAAAAATTCTTATTTTTATTATTCTAATCATTTTTATAGTCAAAACCCTGGAGTAAAAAGTCTATGCACTGCCTCACCTGGCTAACTTTTCTGCACATCTCTTATCAAAACTCAGCGAATCTCCAGCAGTGTATACTGCTGCACATGTGTATAATGCTGGTATGTACCCCATGGCTCATATATTGTGTGCATATCTGGCTCTGGTACTTGCCAGGGACTCTTGAGCCATTTACCTCACCGCACATCCCTGTAAAACATTTTGTACTTTTAACAAGCGAACAAACATGGCATTTGAAGGAACCACCAACTACATGAAGAGGCCTCTTCTAATATGATGCTACTAAGTACTTCCATGTTATTCCCAGGTTGTGTTTTGTGGTTAGACTTTTCAAAGCCTCATCAACATTCCTGTTTGTAAATTAAGAAGTAAGACCATCAGACCAAATTCGAACTTCTGTAATGTCGGTTGGCAGTTCTTCAAGATGTCTGTTACTCTGTTTATACAGTATATGGAATTATAGTATTTTTGGAGTGATAAGAAACATCAGATACCAAAACAAAAGAACATATATATCTTGAATGCAGAATTATGGCAGTGAAGATGGTTGGCAACCATTGAATGATTTCTTCGGCAGTGGGCACATGTGAGGGGATGTGTCTTTGGGCCTTATTCTAGTTCACTCTTTCTGACAAAATCCTTCTTAGATGGAAAAAACCCTGTGCACTGCAGGTGGGGCAGATGTTACTTGTGCAGAGAGAATTAGATTTGGGTGGGGTTTTACTACAAAGTGAGATCTATATTGCAGTGTAAAAATAAAGCTGCCAGTATTTACCCTGCACAGAAACAAAATAACTCACTAAAATCTAAATCTCTCTGCACATTTTACATCTGCCCCCCTGCAGTGCACATGGTTTTGTCCATCTAAGAAGGATTTTGTCAGAAAGAATGAACTAGAATAAGGCCCTATATTAGGTTAAGTTTAACAAATACAGTCTTCCTTTTAGAATTTATAAATATCAGTATTAATGTTATTTTTTTTATTTTTTCATGTGAAGTTGTTAAAATTTCTACCTTGAACAAATTCAACATGTGCTCTGTCCACAAGCACTGTTTTTTTGGGGAAAGCATATTTACATTAACAGAACTCGGTGCTTGCTCTAGGGCAGTGGTTCCCAACCTGGGGTACTGCATCTCCTCATGCTTTTGCCCAACCAGCAATTCACTGAGAGCTTCCTGTGAACATCTGCCCCGCACTGACATGGGTGGAAGAAGCATTAATCCTACAGGCGTTAGCGGGAACTCTGGAGACAATACACAGCCAGCGGCCAGACAAAGACGGACATGATTCCTGACCATATACTAGTCCACGGCTACCTCCACGCATACTGCTCACTTCCACTCATAAGTACTGTGGATATTTCAAATTGAGAGGAGGGGTACTTCTAAATGAAAAGCCTAATCAAGGGGTACGGGAGAGAAAGAAGGTTGGGAACCACTGCTCTAGGGGGACAGGTAGAGACAAAATATCCAAAGAAAATTTTATTTTCCACAACCAGTTCTCTATTTACATGAAATGACTCTTATGGGTTCTAAATGAACGCAAATTATCAGGCTTAATAAAAGCCAAACACAGTCACATATACACATAGCTACATTTACACACATACAGCCGCACACAAACATAGCCACATATGCAGACCTCCACATATACACATCCACACATACACATGCAGATAGCCACATATACAGGAGGCAGCCTCCTCACTTATAGGGCCAGATGTACTAAGCTTGAAAAGTGATAAAAGGTAGAGTGATAAACAGCCAGCCAATCAGCTCGTAACTGCCATGTCAGAGGCTAGGTTTGAAAAATGACAGGTAGGTGCTGATTGGCTGGTGGTTTATCACTCTCAGTTTTATCATTTTTCAAGGCTTAGTACATCTCACCCATAGCATGAGTTGTTGCAAGGAGAGAGCTGGCAGACTGCAGAAGATCTGTAGCATTGCCTGATACTACCCGAAAACCCCGCCTCCTCCCCGCCACTGTGCAGTGTCACTGCAGCGCAGTTTACTCATATGAACAAACACAGTAACAAGAGTCAGCTGGCACTCAGAGACCAGAGGAGACAATGGAGAAGGTCACGGTACCCCCTTCAGAGCTGGCACCTGGCAATGACCAACTCCATGTCTCCACTATTCTGCCACTGAGTAGGAGTAGAAATTTCATTCTGCCCCAGGCAATGTCATGTCAAACCCACCGCAATATGAACAAAGTACTTACATCAAACTCGTTTGATGTAAGTACTGCTTACATTACTGCTTAGAATGAAAACATTTTAGATGCCTTTGCATAGCAAAGCCTCACTGATCAGAACAATTATTTCCCTCCCACTCTGACACATTTTATGCAGAATGAAGTTTAGGAACATTAAAAGCTTTGTTAAAAAATGATACAAAAGGAATATTCTGATGATTAAACAATTGCATAGCATAGTGAAGCTGTGGCTTTCTGCAGATTGAAGTAATATTTACTGTATGTGCTGAGAATTGCATAATCAACAGACACAAAAGCATGGAACATTTAATAAAAAGTATGCAGAAGTTCAAAAAGTCCTACAGGGCATATGTACAAAGCCTTGGAAAGAGAGTTTGGGCCTTATTCTGGTCCTTTTGTATAGATCAGAATATTCACAGTGGCTCGAAGGTGGGCATATAGCGCATGCGAAGGGTCATATGCCGAGTGCGTGCAGCCATGGCGAACAGGGTGTTCGCTGGGTGCATGCACCCAAGGGTGGGGGCGGAAGCTCGGGCCATCTGCTTATGGGAACACCCGTAGATGCGGGTGCAGGGGAGACCATCGAATGATGTGGTTGGATCCCACTAGGCTGCGAATGGATGTTACTGTGTAACATCATTCACAGGCCCTGCGAGGAAATCACCCTTGCGAATGGGTGGTGGACAGGCCACCATTCACAAGGCAGGGTTTGATTTGCAGGCTTGCGAATCAACCAGAATAACCACCTTTGTTGCACATAAATCTATGCTGACACCAATAACCCAAAAAGCTGATTACAATTATCTTGTTTTTATAAATAATTAAAAAAAATTGTAACACAGTACAAGGGGTTAAATATATAAACATTTCAAAATGACAATGTAACGGTGAAAAGGAGCAGAGCACTGGTGATAAGATGAGATGGTAGAACGGCATAGACAGGCAGAACATCATATGTGGGCATAGATGGATGGATGAGGGGAGTATAGAAGAAAAAATGAATGAACAAACCATCATATGTGATCATAGATGTACAGAAGGATAGACACAGAGCCGGATTAACAATGGGCCTTATGGAGCTATAGCTCCAGGCCCACTCTCTAAATAGGCCCATTTTGTAGCTGAGGGTCAGGGTTTTCCAACGAGACCAGCCCCGCGTCGCTAGCCCCCCGGGAACCGGAGATACCGCCATGCAAACCTGGAACGTTTTCCCCATAGGATAACATAGGACCCGCTAATTCCGACCTCCACCCTGTTCCAACGGCTGCCAGTTCCCCCTACAGCATCACAGAAACTCGAGGTTGATCTCAGTCGAACCCAAATCGCTGGGCCTTCAATCTGATACCTGGTCCATATGGGTTCATTAATTCTAGAGATATTGCAGGTAAAACTATTGGTACTTGTTTCCTAGCACGGCCACCACGATTTCTATCGTGGTGGTCGTGTCGGAAAAAAAATCGCGTCATGTGCATACCAAAACGCACACGACGCGACCGACGCGATGTACCCGATTTCTCCATAGGCTTCAATGTTAAAATAATTTAACATTGAAGCCTATGGAGAAATCGGGTCCATCGCGTCCATGGTGTGCCGACGCGATGGACCCGATTTCTCCATAGGCTTCAATGTTAAATTATTTTAACATTGAAACTGAGTGCATTTAACATAGAAAAAAAAGGTAAATGGCCCAATATGGGCCATTTCTCATTGGGTATGGCCCCGGCATGTGTGTAAAAAATAATGGCCCCCCATTGTGGCCGCCACCCCCAAGATTGACGCGAACCCGAAGCGTGGCGAGCGCAGCGAGCCCGCGAGGGGCGGCGGTGCGCGTCCTCCGACCTTTTCATTCCCCTACTATCCATGTCGGCGTGGAGTTGAGAATATATAGTGTGGCGAGCGTAGCGAGCCACGGAGCCCGAAGCGTGGCGAGGGGACGCGGATACCTGTCAAGCCCGCGAGGGACGCCCCTCGTGGGCTTGACTGGTATCCGCGTCTGCTCGCCACGCTTCGGGCTCGGTGGCTCGCCACACTATGTATTCTCAACTCCACGCCGACGTGGATAGTAGGGGAATGAAAAGGTCGGAGGACGCGCACCGCCGCCCCTCGCGGGCTCGCTGCGCTCGCCACGCTTCGGGTTCACGTCAATCGTGGGGGTGGCAGTCACAATGGGGGGCCATTTTTTTTTACACACATATGCCGGGCCATACCCAATGAGAAATGGCCCATATTGGGCCATTTCCCATTTTTTCCTATGTTAAATGCACTCATTTTCAATGTTAAAATATTTTAACATTGAAGACTATGGACAAATCGGGTCTATCGCATAGGCTTCAATGTTAAAATATTTTAACATTGAAGCCTATGGAGAAATCGGGGGCATCGCGTCGGACGCGCATAGGCTTCAATGTTAAAATATTTTAACATTGAAGCCTATGGGGAAATCGCGGGCATCGTGTGCCTTAAAGTTAAGGCACACGATGCCCACGATTGTGGCCGTGCTAGGAAACAAGTACCAAACTATTTTTTTTTTCATTTCTGAAATGTAATTTCATGGCTGTTCATGTTTTTGAGGACAGATTTCTCTGGAACCAAACGGCCCAGTTTCACGGGACCAAAATCATTCGAAGGCTACATGTAAATGGGTCAGTTGGTTCCGAAGATATAGCTGGTTGTTTAAAGGGGGGCGGGGGTGGTTTTCTCTCCCCCTCACACCAGAAAATGCAGGTGTAAAAGGGGCCAGTCCGAGAATGTCCCTGCATGATCCTGGGACCATATTGCCTGCATTTTCTGGTATGAAAGGGGTATTATTTCAAATAGCCGGGACATGCAGTTCTCTGAATACAGCCGGGCAGCCCCCTGCTCTCTGCCCGGCTGTTAATGGCTGTCATTTCTGCCCGGCGGCGACTGTCCCCCCAGTTACCGCGAGCATGTATTCCCCCTTGGCAATGAGCATGTAATCCCACATGGCAATGAGCATGGAACCCCTGGCAATGAACATGGAACCCCTGGCAATGAACATGTAGGTAAGCAACACTTATGTAGCATAATTTTTAATAGGCATTATGGTGTTTGGCATAATACGTAATGGAGATTATGGTGTGAGGCTTAACATGTAATAGGCATTATGGTGTAAATCTTTAATGTGCACCTTTGGTGCGCAATGCCCCTATTTATGAAGCATATTGTGCATTATTGCTCAATCTGTTTGGTATAATGCAGGCATGTCCAAACTATGGCCCCCCAGCTGTGAAACTACAAGTCCCATCATGCATTGCCACAGTTTTGCAATTAGGGAATGCTAAAACTATGTCAAGGCATGCTGGGATGTGTAGTTTCAAAACAGCTGGAGGACCAATGTTTGGACATGCCAGGTATAGTGTGTATTTTGGCTCAATCCATGTGGAAAAATGTGAATTTTGCCTTAATCTGTGTGGCAAAACGTGAATTTTGACTCAACCTGTGTGCCATAGTGTGAATTTTGGCTCACTCTGTGTGAATTTTGGCTCATTCCATGTGGCATAATGTAATAGAGGCAAGTACAGTATAACGGGGTTACTATTGTGTTGCATGATTTGTATAAGGGGTATATGGTGTGGTAAACTTAGGTGACCACATAAAAGGTGCTGAAATGTTGTCTACCAAGTTTCGTTTTTCAGTATTTTTTTATGACATGAGTGCCGCCTCACCCCACAAGTATTTTAGGACATCGGCGTCCTGCGGGTGCACCTTTGGAGTGCACCCGCCAATATATCTCCCTACATTTTTCCTATGCCAGCCCCCTGCCTTTTCCAGGCATATATAATTAGTTGAAAGTATTTACACAAATAGAGACACACCTTTGAGCAGACCACCCAACCAGAACACTGGTCACACTCCCACATTATTAGGTGCTGGCCATAACCCCTAATATTGCGCATAATAGGCCCTTGGTCATTTTCAGCTCCAGGCCCATTTAGACCTTAATCTGGCTCTGGATAGACAGTACTTGTTTCCTAGCACGGCGCCCATAAGAGTAAATAAGGTATACGATGGTATGCGATGCGACGCGATGTTGTACAATAAAAGATTGTATGGCATCGTATTTCATACAATGGCATACAATGCGATGGTATACGATTTTTTATTGTACAAGCACCCTGATGGGTCCTTACAATGTTAAATGCCCCTCCACTATGAACTCCAACCCGAAGCGTGGCGAGCGTAGAGAGCCTGCGAGGGGGTGTCGGTACGTGTCCTCCGACCTTTTCATACCCCCACTATCCATGTTGGCATGGAGTTGATTTTAGATAGTGTGGCGGGCGCAGCGAGCCACCAAGTCTGAAGCGTGGCGAGCGCAGCGAGCCCCCCGAGGGGACGCGGAATACATGTAAAGTAATACGCGTGCGCTCGGCACGCTTCGGGCTTGGTGGCTCGCTGCGGTCGCCACACTATCTAAGATCAACTCCACGCTGACGTGGATAGTGGGGGTATGAAAAGGTCGGAGGACGCGTACCGCCGCCCCTTGCGGGCTCGATGCGCTCGCCACGCTTTGGGTTCGCGTTGATAGTGGGGGTGCATTTAACATTAGTCTGCTTATACAATAAAAAAATCATATTGGGGGTGCATTTAACATTGTAAGCCCCCATTAGGGTGCTTATACAATTAAAAATCGCATCGCATGCATCGTATGCGGCTATATGGCATGCGATGGCATAAGATGCTATAAGATGGAAATCTTGGGCGCTGTGCTAGGAAACAAGTACCAAAATTACTTCACAGAAAGGTAAGTGGACAATTGGAATCGCCTCCCATCAGAGGTTGTAAAAGTTACGTTTCAGGGGAACGATTTGTTGTGGGTCAGGCTGAGAAAAGATTCAGACACTAATGCTTGCAGCTTAGCAGGATGGATGTAATTCCAGAGCATACAGGTATGACGGTTAGTGAGGTGGTTTGTCTACACTTAGAGCAGTCTAACACGCAGGGCGATCTTCCCCAGGCTTTGTCTCTATACAAGAGTGGGTGGGGCACCAATATTCATCCTGCCTCCAGGCAACTGGAATGAACTTATGTCACTGTCAGGTACAAGCAAACGGTGTGACCAAGGCAGATGCAGGTGACAAGAGATGTATGTGGGGCAGTTATTATGGTAATATTTCTATGCTTATTATGGACTTCTTATTATGAACATTTATATGTCATTGTGGTACTTGAGCAAATTGTAGATAATCTATGACTTAAATCTGTGTTTTCTCATACATATTGCTTACATATTGCCTAAAACATGGAACTAGTAGAACTCTTCCTAACGATCTGACCATAATTGCCATTCGCAGCTGAGATGTATGTAATTAATAAACAAATGAGGCACAAATATTTATCTAAATTGCCTAACAATTGGTGGGATGCCTACAAATTCCAATTTAATACTACTGTTCTTAAAGTATATCTGCGCAGCTCCCTGAGTGATGCTGGAAATCGGAATAGCAAGAATTAAACCAATTTGAGAGAGCGCATTTATACCAGTTGATTCATAAAATGTATTAAAAAAAAAATATCAATTATAATGACATCTTCAGCATATCACATAAATCACATACATACATATCAATGTTCAAAAGTATTGTCCTTTTAATAAACCAATATTTGTAAAATATCCAGAGTTATACTCACAAGCGATTTGTTCACCTCTCTATTATGTTGAAAAAGGATGTGTCCAATGTCCATATAGAATTGGAATAATAATTTGTTTCGGTACTCTTTACCTAGAAGGGCGCCCATCGCGGGCATCGCATGTACATCGCATGCCATTATAACGGCATGCGATGCGACCGATGCGATGCCCGCGATTTTACATTGAAATACATGTTAAAATGTAAATCGCGTCGGTCGCATCGCATGCGACCAAAAAATTGCATGCGATGCGACCGACGCGATTACCGCGATTTCCCATAGGGAACAATGTTAAATGTCCCAATTGACCCGATTTTCCATAGGGAACAATGTTAAATGGCCCACAGAGGCCAAATAGGCACCCTGAAGTGTGAAATGGCCCCCCAATTGTTAACGCCACCCCACGATCAACGTGAACCCGAAGCAAGGCGAGCGGCGGCGGTACGCGTCCTACGACCTTTTCATACCCCCACTATCCACGTCGGCGTGGAGTTGAGAATAGAAAGTGTGGCGAGCACAGCGGATACCTTCACAGGTATCCGCGTCCCTTGCTGTATTTTCGGGATAGTAAATGTCAAAAATAAGTGTATTTCTGGATACAAATACACCTATTTTTTGACAAATTTCCTTTAGTAAATTTCCCCCTATGTCTCTACTTATGGGAATAGATGCTGGTGTATCATGTAGATCCTCTGGCTGTGCGCTGCTCTCTTCAGTCTCTGCCATAAGCACAAGCGTAGGCCTGATAGGTTCTTGGTCGACTGTGAAGAGCAACTCATTGTAGTAATAGAGATTTGGGTACTTGTTTTCTAGCACGGCCACAATCGCGGGCATCGTGTACCTCTAAGTTAAGGTACACGATGCCCACGATGGACCCGATTTCCTTTGAAATCAGGTCCATTTTGCCGGCAAAGGCAAAATCGGGGGCATCGCGTCGGTCGCGGCCATTAACATGGCCCCCTGACGCGACCGACGCGATGCCCGCGATTTTGCAATAGGCTTCAATGTTAAAATATTTTTTAACATTGAAATCGGGAGCATCACGTCGGTCTTGTGCCATTATAATGGCACAAGATGAGATGGACTTGATTAAGTCCATCTCACATAGGAGACAATGTGAAATGGGCCAATATGACCCATTTCACATTGTATATGGCCCCGTCGTCACCCCACGATTGACGCCAACCCGAAGCGTGGTGAGCGCAGCGGTGCGCGTCCTCCGACCTTTTCATACCCCTACTATCCACATCGGCATGGAGTTGAGAATATAAAGTGTGGCGAGCGCAGCGAGCCACCGAGCCCGAAGCGTGGCGAGCGTAGCGAGCCCTGCGAGGGACTCGTATACCTGTGAAGTTATACGCGTCCCCTCGCGGGGCTCGCTGCGCTCGCCACGCTTCGGGCTTGGTGGCTCGCTGCGCTCGCCACACTTTATAATCTTAACTCCACGCCGACGTGGATAGTAGGGGTATGAAAAGGTCGGAGGACGCGCACCGCCGCCCCTCGCTTCGGGTTGGCGTCAATCGTGGGGTGGCATTAAGGGGGTAAAATTAGGGGTCTGCGGAATATTTTACATTGAAGCCAACGTAAAATAGAGTCCCAGGGACCCTATTCACATTTCATTCAATGTAAAAATTGCGTCCATCGCGTCGGTTGCATCGCATGCGATTTGGTCGCATGCGATGCGACCGACGCGATTTTTCCGACACGACCACCCGGATGCAAATCGGTGTGGCCGTGCTAGGAAACAAGTACCGAGATTTGGATTACATATGTCATCAGAGCCAGCTCCAGACCTCTGTGAATTCTTTCATTTGTTTTTTTCCCTTTAAAAAATGGTTCAGATGTTCTGAAGTTTCTTCCGGTACAAATCAATGGAGGCTATGGCATGGTAAGGCTTGCTGAACCTGACGAGTTGCTCCAATATTGCCATCTGCTTTTGTTTGTTGGCATAGTCCGTGGACCCTCCACAAACATTTATTAACTCTGTATCGAGCGACATTTCTAAAGTAGTAAAAAAGAGACAATTTTAAAATAGTTGATTATTATGGAGCACAAAACCCTAATTGCACGTATTCTGGACATGAAAACATTTGGGATATTTGCAGTGTATTGATGGACAAAAACTATGTACAACACTTAAAAAATTTGCCCACCCCCATCAGTGGGGGGTGGAGAATAAATGTGGTATTAAATGTTGTTTTTTGTATATAATTAAAGTTTGTTTGTTACTCACTTGTCAGTTATTTAATAAGTATGCAATTTCCTATGTATAGAATCAATAGAGGGACACAAATTGCATATATCCAGCACATGAAAACATGGAGGGGGGGTGAAATCACGGGGGGCGTACTTTTGTTTACGTTGCATGTATTCGGCACATGACAATGTGGGAGACTCTATTGTATAATGCACATGTGCAGTGTGTTGATGGGCAAACTGGTGATCAGTGTTGTGGTCAGTGTATTGGTGGTCAGTGTATTGGTGGTGAGTGCCTTTGTGGGCAGACACTGGTGGTCAGTGCTATTAAACAGTTAAAAAGCCTTGATTACAGAAAAAATACAATAAGCAGCCCATAACTTAAATGCCTGTACATTGTTATTAAGAAAAACCCTTATCTAAAATAAATGAGACGACACCAAATAACTCACACGGACAAGAAATAACCACACGGACTCCAAGAGTTAAGTTAAAAGGTCAAGAGGAATATTTATTGAAGACCTTGTAAACTAGCCTAGTAAATTTGGAATTTGAATTTGGATATTGAGTCCCTTACTTTAAGCTAAAGGTTGGAGGATGGCAAAGACTAAGCCGCTACCAACACGCCAGCCCAGTCAACTTGATGTACGTAAAACAGAACTGTAGGAGGGGTTCACCACCGCCTCCTAACGGCACAACCTGCATCGTGCGGGTCCCACCACCCCCTAACCTGGCTGAGCCCTTAGCGGACGGTCCCGCAGGGGAACGCCCCCTGTCCACCCGCATGGGAAGGACCACCCGCCGTCCTACGAAAGGGGTGGTGCCCCACGATGACCGCTTGTGCCCCTCTTTGACCGCTGGCTGGTAGCGACTTCCCGCCATACTGGCTGGAAAGCCACAAAATTAAAATTTTGCAAAGACCACCTCTGCAAAAACCGCCAAGCCACTCATAGGGATAACCATCCCACCAATGAGCCTGATAATAGGGTGGGAGGGAGGGCTTAAAAATGGTAAAAGAAGGAAGAGGTCACATGATTATCTGGCTTATATAACCGATCCCTGGCTACTCCCCTTAACCCCCTGATAGGTCCCTGCCTGATCACCAACTTGTATCCAGGCAGAACAGTCTAGCCTAAGTTTTTTCTATGCTGAACTTTCTATGACCCTAAGTCAGGGCTCTTATATGGCTTTTGGCTTATGCAGCCCTCAGCCACTCTAAGCAGCCCATAACTTAAATACCTGTACATTGTTATTAAGAAAAACCCTTATCTAAAATAAATGAGACGACACCAAATAACTCACACGGACAAGAAATAACCACACGGACTCCAAGAGTTAAGTTAAAAGGTCAAGAGGAATATTTATTAAAGACCTTGTAAACTAGCCTAGTAAATTTGGAATTTGAATTTGGATATTGAGTCCCTTACTTTAAGCTAAAGGTTGGAGGATGGCAAAGACTAAGCCGCTACCAACACGCCAGCCCAGTCAACTTGATGTACGTAAAACAGAACTGTAGGAGGGGTTCACCACCGCCTCCTAACGGCACAACCTGCATCGTGCGGGTCCCACCACCCCCTAACCTGGCTGAGCCCTTAGCGGACGGTCCCGCAGGGGAACGCCCCCTGTCCACCCGCATGGGAAGGACCACCCGCCGTCCTACGAAAGGGGTGGTGCCCCACGATGACCGCTTGTGCCCCTCTTTGACCGCTGGCTGGTAGCGACTTCCCGCCATACTGGCTGGAAAGCCACAAAATTAAAATTTTGCAAAGACCACCTCTGCAAAAACCGCCAAGCCCCTCATAGGGATAACCATCCCACCAATGAGCCTGATAATAGGGTGGGAGGGAGGGCTTCAAAATGGTAAAAGAAGGAAGAGGTCACATGATTACCTGACTTATATAACCTATCCCTGGCTACTCCCCTTAACCCCCTGATAGGTCCCTGCCTGATCACCAACTTGTATCCAGGCAGAACAGTCTAGCCTAAGTTTTTTCTATGCTGAACTTTCTATGACCCTAAGTCAGGGCTCTTATATGGCTTCTGGCTTATGCAGCCCTCAGCCACTCTAAGCAGCCCATAACTTAAATACCTGTACATTGTTATTAAGAAAAACCCTTATCTAAAATAAATGAGACGACACCAAATAACTCACACGGACAAGAAATAACCACACGGACTCCAAGAGTTAAGTTAAAAGGTCAAGAGGAATATTTATTGAAGACCTTGTAAACTAGCCTAGTAAATTTGGAATTTGAATTTGGATATTGAGTCCCTAACTTTAAGCTAAAGGTTGGAGGATGGCAAAGACTAAGCCGCTACCAACACGCCAGCCCAGTCAACTTGATGTACGTAAAACAGAACTGTAGGAGGGGTTCACCACCGCCTCCTAACGGCACAACCTGCATCGTGCGGGTCCCACCACCCCCTAACCTGGCTGAGCCCTTAGCGGACGGTCCCGCAGGGGAACGCCCCCTGTCCACCCGCATGGGAAGGACCACCCGCCGTCCTACGAAAGGGGTGGTGCCCCACGATGACCGCTTGTGCCCCTCTTTGACCACTGGCTGGTAGCGACTTCCCGCCACAACAAGGTTAACAAACCGCCGCCGCCATCCCCAAAGAAAAATATAACTATCTGGGAAAGGACCCCAACTACCCAAGCCCACAAACGGAAGATGTCCTAAAGAAAAATGCAGTTTCCCGCAGGGGAAAGATGCACCCCATCCTCTCTAAAATATTTCACACTATCCAGCAAAAGTAAAGGATGCCTCACCACCCAGCCACCCATAGCCCTCACAAAGAGGCCTATAGATGAATTCACCTTTTTCGTGCCAACTCAATAGCTGAGGTCCGGACAGCACCTCGCCCATGGAACCGAGGAATAATTTCGGACCAAACTATCCTCACATCGGGCCAATGAGCCAGCACAGCCACCAAATCCGACTTGATACTCAAAATCAAGTCTATGCCCTTGACCATCCCCATGTCGTTGCCACCCAGGTGGATGACCAACCACTGGGGACGACCCCAATTCCTCTCATGCCTGAAGAGCTCACTCAAAAACTCTCCCCAGCGCATGTCTCTTACACCTATGCACCTAACTGTGCTATGTCCTAAATAGTCATGTGACCTCCTCCCCATCGGGTGCCTCCCTGCCCAGTAAATAAAAGAATGGCCAATGAGCCATATCTGTCCCGAGGATTCCATTGAAACTGAAAAAAGAAGAATCCCTACCGACAGTAACTTAATAAACACACAAACTTAAATATTCAACCCATGTGAAGGAGAAAACTTAAAAAACCTCCCGTGGACCTTGTTTTGCCAATTGAATTTAGGCCTCCGTGGAGGAAAAAGTAAAAGCAACCTTCACACCCACGATTCCTGAACGCTTTCGTTCAAAAACCGGGAGTAAACTTCGTTTTAGGGTTGGCGCAACAGGCGCAACTACAATTTATCCAATCTAACATAACTTTTATACGAATCAGACTTCCACCGGCCTAGCGCCTGGATCGCCCCTGGGGACAACCCAGCTGCCGCAGCCTGTGTAGCCGAACCAATCCGAAAGGAATGGGTACCATACTCTTGAGGCGGAAGCCCCAATGCACTCAGACAACACTTTAACACAGCTGCAAATTGAAACTTAGAAAGTGCAGACTTATCACCATGCAACAAAAACTGACCCCCAACTCCCACTGGGCAGATCCCCATATAAGCCTGCGCCAACTGGACTGGGCAAATCTCCGCCTCGCTCTGAGCTTGCAAAGCAACCCACCTACCTTTTCCCACCTGGTCTGTTTTGGACCTAGCTATATTGCAAAGCACACTTCCGCTGCGCAATTGATCCTCACTGAAAAGCAAACCAGACTTACCATCCATCTTGCTCTTGGCAACTAGCTCGCTAACCCGAAAAGCTCCAAAAAATGCCAAACAAAGGCCGTGCGAAACAGCAGAATTTCAAAATTGGACTCACCGACTTCTGCCAAAACCCTCACTAACTCCCTTAATAAAGCCAAATCGATAGGCCTCCGCGAATCCTTACCCACCAGGACCGCCTTTGCCCAACCTTTCATTGCCTCTTTCAAGACAAAAGTCTTCCTGACCTCTTAGACGCGAATGAAAAGCAATGCCCGCAAGGGCAGCGGACATGGCCCCTTTTGCCCTCACCGCTTTGTAGTGTTCCCATGCAAAAACACACAACCTATCCTCCAAGGACTCACCTTCCTGACCATACATACACAGAAAAGCCTACCAAACCCTCCAAGCTGCAACATAAGCCTTCTGCGTAGAAGGCGCCAAAGCGTTCCTAGCCAATCCCACTATACCGGCTCGATAATCTGCCAGATATAAGGTGGGCAGGGTAAACCTATAGCCGCGGCACCTGGCACCAACTCTCTAAATCTAACCCACTGAAATCGGGACAGGGCATCTGCGATCTTGTTATCAATGCCAGGAACGTGACAGGCTGAGAAAACCACCTTAAAACGTAAACACTGTAAGACCAAATGCCTAAGTAACCGCAAGGCTAAAGGGCACGAAGTCCTTTGATTGTTGATGGTGTGCACGACGCCCATGTTATCACACCTAAAAACAACCTGTTTGTCTGCTAAATCGTGAGCCCACAACTCCAATGCCACCACAATCGGAAACAATTCCAACAGCAGCAAATTCCTAGTGAAACCTCTGTCAACCCAGGAGGCAGGCCACCCCTCAGCACACCACTCCAAACCAAAAAATGACCCAAAACCCACGCTGCCCGATGCGTCGGTGAAAAGCTGTAACGAACTGTTATAGCAAGGGGGAGATGGCCACAACACCACCCTGTTAAATGACTCCAAAAAGGAAGACCAAGTTCGCAAATCATCCCCGATCTCCCTGGAGAGATACACCGAATGATGTTGCCTAGCAACCCCAGCGGTTGCCCGTTCTAGCTTCCTGCTAAAGGCTCGCCCCATAGGGATCACCCTAAATGCAAAATTAAAACATCCCAGCAAGGACTGAACTTGCTTTAACCGCACTTTCCTTTTCCCCAAACAATCCTGAATGAGGTCCACCCATTTATGCACCTTACCAGCCGGTAAACGGCAACAACCTTCCTCCGTATCAATTTCAATCCTCCTAAAACAGCTGGTACCTGACCTTGCAGAGCTCCTCCGGTATTGCATCATTAACCGAGCCACCATGGGGGTGAGAAAGATGCTGTATTAATCTAACTTTTCCCGGGGTGCTCTTGGGAACCACTCCCACTGGGGAAATACACAATCTCTGAATAGGGGGAACACTGTAAGGGCCACACATGCGCCCCAACCTGATTTCCGCATCAACTTTCTCCCTAACAATGTGAGGGAACTCCCTGGTGGACTTAAAATTCCTTGAAGCCACAACATGAACTATGCCCTTAATGGGTAACCGTAAACCTGAACTGAAACCTTCATACAAAAAACGAGCCACTGCGGCATCAGGGTACCCCCTGAGCCACTTACCAAGCTCGGAAAACGCCTTATTTGTGACTTCCACCGGCCTCCCCGGCATCGGCTGTTTTGCCAGCTGGAGCTGCGGTGCAGTCCTTTGCTGGGTGATTGGCCCCACAGACTCTGCAGGAGTGACGAAAATGACAATTCGCCCCCTTATTACACTTCCCATCATTAAATGCGAAGCATTTACCCTTACCCGCTACCTCGGTGGCTGGAGACGCCGCCACAGCCGCTTTCTTTCCCACCCCCTCCCCCGGGGGCTTGGTCTGCTGTGTGACCTCCAACCAGACCTCTACGTCCTTAAACCCCATGGGCAAAACAGCATTACCATCCTGCTTACGGCGAAACTTCTCGTCGTAATCCCTCCAGGAGTAACCCTTTGTCTTTAGGTACATTTCATGTACCAAAAACAAATATTTCACCACGTTAGGATTTTCATCAGGCCTGGTCTCCGCATAACAGGCTACGAAGACCAGGAAACCCCTCAACCACTGGTGAAAATTCCGGAATGCATTCTCCCCAATTCCATCAGCCTTTTTTGCCTTATCAAAGGCCTGTCTCATGTCCTCCGTAAGGGTGAACATGTCAACAAATTTCCCCTTCCTAATCTTCTCCCTCATCCTCCTCCGGAGACCCCTCGTCACCGCGGTATTAGCGCAATGCACCATTTCGGTAAACAAAGGGGGCTCCGGAGGAGGCGGAGCAGAACCAGCGACCTTATCCTTGCTTGTTGCCTTTGCTACATGACGCGCAATGAGCCTCGCCAGCTTACGCGGGCGACGCGGGGAATCCGACCCCACGCTAGTGCTATCACTATCCGACGAATCACAGGAGGAGCAAGGAACTGCACACTCACCAGCACCAGACGTCCCCGGAGCTTCGTCGGCCGTAACGGCCAACCCGGAACCAGCTGACGTTACCCCCGTTGCCGTCCTCGACTCCTCTCTGACCTCCCGACTCCTTCTCCTGGAAATCACTGCCGATGCCTGGACACTCGTATCCTGAGAACACAAAACGGGAGGGGGGGGAGAAGACAACAAGCTACCCCTTCCTCCTGCCCCCACCGGAGAGGCCAATGGTGGGGGAGGTGGTGCCGACACCGTGGCACTGGGCGGGGGACCCCTAGGCAGAGGCGGGACCCCAATGGAGCCGAAACACCCTGTGACCCAAAAGCATTACGCCCGACATAAGGAAATGACCCTCCCGAACCCCTTTGAGACTGCCACGGTCCAGAAGGGCCGACACCATGGTCCCACCCGAGCCCGGCAGAACTATGTGGGCTATGCCCCTGCGCCCCCGTGGACCACAACAGCGGCTGACTGGTGGGGACACCCTGAAAACCTGGAGCATAGTGCGGTCCCACCCCTGAAAAAACCTGATGTCTCCAAGGTGCAACCTGAGGCCACGACCCGTAACCCCCGCCCACAGGCGACTGAAAATAAGGGGACCCAGGGGCGCCCAATGCCCAGGGAAACCCATGGTGGGGGAGCCCTGTGCCACTGAAACTGAGTGGGAACCTTGCCATGAAGGGGTGGCCATACCCCCTCCCCAGGAAACCAGTGGATGTGTCCCGGGGGCAGCACCCTGCAAATGGACTGACGTTGCTAATGTACTGCTGGAATACACCATCTGACCCAGTCCCCCTGAGCCAGCAGGCGGTGCTGCTGTGTAACCCTCAGGGCTCCATACCGAATTAACTCCCATTACTCTGTCCAAACTGCCCATGGGTAAAGCCTGGCTGCCCATGTGACTACCACCCAATGCAGAGGGCAGCATATTGACTCCCCCCCCCGCACCCACACTAACCGGGTGCCTGTGTCCCACATTAACTAACCCCGCAGGATCTGCTGCTGCAGTCCCCACTGGGGTGTACTGCAAAATATCCCTTGACAACCCTGCTCCCTGGGAGCGAGGGGTCCCAGGGCCGCCCAGCACCTCCTCCCTTGAACCTAGTGAGGCACTAAACCTCACTCCACCAGCACTGGGAACAACCTGCTCGCCCCCCGCAAGGGGAGAAGCACCCACCACAATCTCCCCTCTTAAACTGCTAGGCTGCGCGTCCCCTGACGCCACAGCCTGATTCCCCGAGATGTCTGATACCGGAAGCCCCACAGCCTTTCCTGATGTCACAGGCCCCGCGCCAGCCGGCGCCGAGGCCTGCGACAGAACCGGAGGCCAGCCACTAACATGTACTGACGTCACAGGCCTTGCGCCAGCCAGCGCCGAGGCCTGCAAAGATACTGAAGACCCGCCTGAAGCCTGAGCTGAGGTCACAGGCCCCGCGCCAGCCGGCGCCGGGACCTGCGACAACGCCGGAGGCCCGCCCACCGCCAAAGTGACGGGGGCAGACTCTGGCGCCGGGCCGGAAGCCTCAGGCCGCGCGCTCAAGGCAAGCGCAGCCTGAGGTAACAGGGGAGGCTGCACAAGAGTCGAGGGACCCGGAGAGGACCCCACAGCCCCGCCGACCTCCACAACCTGTGCACCCGTGAGTGTGACCACCCGTCCACCCTCCGGTGAAGCGTGACCACGTTCACCGGAGGTAGCAGCCTGGGGAGAGACTGGTTAAGCCCCAGGGACGGGCTTCCAATAGGGGACCCTGGGGGAGCCGCAACACCCTGTACCCCCACCACCCTAACCCGGGGACGGCGGTACCCCGCCGCAGATAACGGCCGGGCCGCGTCCACCAGGCGGCGGGGAGGGGGGGCAGAGCGTCTCGGGCGAGGCATACTAACTATATCTAGTGAAACTGACAGGAAAGCAAAAGCTCTTACCAGATCCGCGCAGGAGCTCTAGCACTTCAAAATGGTAAAAGAAGGAAGAGGTCACATGATTACCTGACTTATATAACCTATCCCTGGCTACTCCCCTTAACCCCCTGATAGGTCCCTGCCTGATCACCAACTTGTATCCAGGCAGAACAGTCTAGCCTAAGTTTTTTCTATGCTGAACTTTCTATGACCCTAAGTCAGGGCTCTTATATGGCTTCTGGCTTATGCAGCCCTCAGCCACTCATAGATGCATATGGTAAACATTAGAGGGCAGTGGTGGAAGCACAATACATACTTGTGATTGCTTGTAAACAGGATTGGGTGTTGTGTGGCTGCTCTAGGGATAAGCTCCTCTCCTCTGAAACCACGATGCTGCGCCACAGAAGGCGGGATGGGAGTGCCCGAGAAAATGCCAGTCAAATGATGCGGGTCGTACCATCATTCGAACGACCGTTAGCATGTGCAAAAACCCACTAAAGATCTGCACCCAATCACGACTGATCATATGTGCAGCACATATGATCTAAGGATTGACCTCACGACCTGCGGGACTGTGCATAGTACCTAAACAACTCACAATGTGCACACACAAAAAAACACACAACGCATTGTACGACCCATCAAAATTGTGCATTCAGGCCTTAAGTCTTTCTCATGTACAGTATGGCCAGCATTACTTTGACAATCAGTCAGCCTGATAAAACTTTATTAAAAGTAGACAAGTATACAAAGCTGTAAATGGAAGTTGTCAGACAAGCAAAAAAATTGTATTGTTTATAAAAAATAGTTTACATCCTCCGGTGTTTGAATTCAGTCTGTTTTAAGTTATTTCTATAAATCATTTATTGGTGTCCCAGTATTTACTGATTTAATTAAATTTAAACGTGTTCATATTTTTATTGTAAAACTGTTTACCAAGATCTTTTACAAAAGGAAACCTCAGAGTCAGCAAAATCACTTTTGCAATAAGAGAATTGTTATTAAGTGCTGTAACATACTGTACATATCTGACTTCCTAAATAAAAAACATAGAAATCCAATTGCCTTTAATACAGCTTTCCTATGATTAATCCAATAATAGTTTTTGCTCTGTGCCTCTAGCAAAGGATTTTGATAAATCATCTAATACATTTTATTATAATCTTCCTTGTTGCCCGAATATTACACAAGCAAGCGAGAGGTTAAACATGCTGCTTATTAAAAACCATCTTTCTAGGCATCTTCTCCTAAGGCATTCAGTATATGAGACTGTGTTGTAGTACTTTAAAAGTATAACATGAAGCAGTTGTGTTAGATGACAGGGATTGCACTCAGAGCCAGATTAAGGTCTAAATGGGCCTGGAGCTGAAAATTATCAGAAGGGCCTATTATGCGCAATAATAGGGGCAAGGCCGGTGCAAGGAGCGCCCTAGGAGGGGGGGTGGCACCCCGGCGCTCACCCGCTCCATGGGTGGGACAGAGGGGCGGGGGGTGAAGCATCTGGAGCTGCTTCACTCCACGGTGGGGGGGTGTTTGCTGGAGATGCGGCGCTGGCCGCAGCGTCACTCACTTCCCTGCAGGGGGGCAGGTTGGTGGGGGAGAGAGAACACTGGAGTGCGTGCAGCGGCGGGAGTTACATAGCTCCACGGGGGGGAGCTGGGTAGAGAGAGGGAGCCACTCACCTGATCCGAGGGGTAGGGGCTGCTCCAATTGGCCGCCCTCCAGTGGCAAATGCCTAGAGCTGCCTAGTGGTGGCACCGGCCCTGAATAGGGGTTGTGGCCAGCACCTAATAATGTGGGTGGCGGGACCAGTGTTCTGTTCGGGTGGTCTGCTCATGGGTGTGTCTGTATTTGTGTAACTACTTACAACTAATTATATATGCCTGGAAAAGGCAGGGGGCGGGCATAAGAAAAATGCAGGGAGATATATTGGCGGGTGCCCTCCAAAGGTGCACCCGCAGGATGCCAATGTCCTAGGATACTTGCGGGTTGAGGCAGCACTCCAGTCATAAAAAAATACTGAAAGCCGAATCTGGATAGACAACATTTCAGCACCTTTTATGTGGTCACCTAAGTTTACCACACCATGGGCCTTATTCTGATCGTAGCGGCCAAATGTGCGTACGTTCGCTATTAACGTACGCTATCCGTACGCGGCCGTTGGGGTTAAGTCCACCCACAACTCAGCCGCATTCGTACGGCCAGAAACATCGGCAAAGGGGAGTGGCGTACAATTGAGCGTACGCCAACGTACACGGACGGGCCAGCCCTTACACTCCGACAACTGGCGTACAATTGAGCGTACACCACCGTTTACGGACGTCTCTCGGCCGTCTTCCCACCGACTTCTTGCGGCTATCTGAGCGTACGCCAGCTTGCACGGGCGGGTCCCTATTGTTTTCAATAGAAAATTCAGCTTATGTCACCGCTCGTGAGAGTGAGCGTACGTCCGTGTACGCTGACATACCCTTCACATATATGGACCTGCAAATCTTGCCTTTCAACTAGAAGTATGAAAATTAATTAATTGATTGAATTAATTAATGTGCAAAATAGTGGCCATGGGCTTAAAACATTGCTGAAACATCCGTTGTAGGTGTTAGATGTGGTTTATGTTTGTATTAGAGTGAACACGTTGACACATGTCGACTTGTGTAGATTGAGTGTGCTACTGTGTAAAGTCTATGAAAGCACGTAGTGAATGTGTCTAACTGTTTAACAAATACCTACCTTAGCATATATAAGCAGGTCTTAAGGTGCCCATACACGTACCAATTACCCGGTACTTTTTGTGCTAAAATAGCATCGCATCCCATGCACAACACATGCACAACGATGCTATTTTAGCACAAAAAGTACCGGGTAATTGGTACGTGTATGGGCACCTTTACAAAGATTCTTACCTTAAATTAAACAAACCTTTAAATGTCGAGAAGTATAGAAAGATAAGCTTCACATGTGTTTGAGTGATGTGTGTGGCTTGCAGGTAGTGAAATCATGGTTTGGACTTAATAGACGGCAGCATTGGTTATTACATTCAGGTGTATGTGTTTGGTAGTAATCAGCGTAAATTAGCTAACCCAGGCGCACGCTGGCATGCGGTATCTGTAGGGGTGGTTTGAGATGGCGGTTGGCGGTCGCCTGTTTTGTGTCCGAAATGAACGGTGACTTAGTCGATCGTGCGGTAGTAGCACCGCTCATTTTTGGTGCACACCCCCGTGTACGCCCATATTTACGCCCATTTTCCCTCATTATTTCGGCCGCTCCCCTCATCACGCCCCTATGCCGCCCCCAATGCCCGTACACTCGCGTATAGGTTTTTTCGCACGTAGAGACCCGTCCGTAAGCGTTGTGGAGTGTTCGCGCCTGCGCATTAGCGAATGTACGAATGCGCAGATCATAAAAAACCCCGGGACGTACGCGTACGGCCCGGCCGCACCAACCAGAATAAGGCCCCATATACCCCTTATACAAATCATGCAACACAATAGTAACCCCCTTATACTGTACTTGCTTCTTACACATTATGCCACATGGAATGAGCCAAAATTCACACCGATTGAGCCAAAATTCACACTATGACACACAGATTAAGGCAAAATTCACATTTTGCCACATGGATTGAGCCAAAATACACACTATACCAAGCATGTCCAAACAGTGGCCATCCAGCTATTGTGAAACTACATTGTCCCAGCATTCCTTGACATAGGTTTAGCATTCCCTAATAGCAAAACTGTGGCAATGCATGATGGGACTTGTAGTTTCACAACAGCTGGAGGGCCATAGTTTGGACATGCCTGCACTATACCAAACAGATTGTGCAGTAATACACAATATGCTTCATAAATAGGGGCATTGTGCGCCAAAGGCGCACATTAAAAATTTACACCATAATGCCCATTACATGTTAAGCCTCACACCATAAGAATACACGCTTGCGGTAACTGGGGGACAGCCACCGGGCAGAAATGACAGCCATTGGCAGCCGGGCAGAGAGCAGGGGGCTGCCCGGCTTTATTCAGAGCACTGCATGTCCTGGCTATTTGAAATAATACCCCTTTCATACCAGAAAATGCAGGGATTTACCCAGGAATATGGTCCCAGGATCATGCAGGGACATTCCCGGACTGGCCTCTTTTACGCCAGCCCAGTCCCTGCATTTTCTGATGTGAGGGGAGAGAAAACCAGCCCGTCCCCCTTTAAACAACCATCTATATCTTCGGAACCAACCGACCCATTTACATGTAGGCTTCGAATGATTTTGGCCCCGTGAAACTGGGCCGTTTGGTTCCAGAGAAATCCGTCCTCAAACAACATGAACAGCCATTACATTTCAGAAATGAAAAAAAAAGGGTTTTCCATATGGGTTCATTATATCTCTAGAACCAATGAACCCATATGGACCAGGTATCAGATTGAAGGCCCAGCGATTTGGGTTTGACTGAGATCAACCTCGAGCTTCTGTGATGCCGGAGGGGGAACTGGCCGCCGTTGGAACCAGGTGGAGATCGGAATTAGCGGGTCCCATGTTATCCTATGGGGAAAACGTTCCAGGTTTGCCTGGCGGTATCTCCGGTTCCCGGGGGGCTAGCGACGCAGGGCTTGGCTCGTTGGAAAGCCCTGGTCCTCAGCTACAAAATGGGCCTATTTGGAGAGTGGGCCTGGAGCTGTAGCTCCATCAGGCCCATTGTTAATCCGGCTCTGATTGCACTGGGCAGTAGTCTGGAACAGCACTATTCATATTAAAAGGTACAGTATAATTTTGTTGCCACACTGCAATTGTAGCAGTGCGGCATTTGAAGGTAACAGATAAACAGTCTGTGTAAGTCATACCTCCCAACTTGTAGGGAGACGAAGGAGGGACACAGGGATGCGCGCCGGAGGTGCATTGAAAATGCTGAGGGGCATGACCTAATTAAAGGGGGCGTGGCCTAGATGTTCATCTCCCCGTGAGGCCATGTCCCCGTTTTGACGCTATGGGGGCATGATCCAGAGGCTCTGTGAGCCTCTAGCCATACCCCCAGCCCCCTGGCTGCGGGAATAGATGCTGTGCGCATGCGCACAGCGTTTATTCCCCGCTGCTCAGCAGCCGACAGGGAAACTCCCAATAGCCACCCTCCCTCACCGCAGGACACTGACGGGCGCGGGTGGGACGTGGGACATTCCTGCGGTAATCGGGACTGTTGGGAGGTATACAAAAGTAGAATATACTGGTAATTGCTAATTAACTATAAACTATAAAGTCCATGTTCTGCTTCCATATCTATGGCATGATTAGGAAAGGGGATCTCTATACACAGTAGATAGTGTTAGACACACCTGTATTTTTACAACTAGTTTGTTAACACAGTACCAAAAGGAGTTGCATACAGTACCTCCCAGAAATGTCCTGGTAACAATACCTACACGTTTTGCTGCGATCTGCAGCTTTTTCAAGGCCTTGAAAAAGCTGTAGATCGCAGCGAAACGCATAGGTGTTGTTACCAGGACGGACATCAGACCCCCTCTCCACCCTTGCCAGAGGACTCATTGGTCCCTCACTTTGCGGAAAACATTTTGGACCCAAATTTGCCACAACCAACTACTTGGAGACACTTTCCTTAAGGACTGCAGCCAACCCTCCCACTCAACTCGGAGGCATAAGATGATCTGGAGGCACGCGACCTCCTTAAAGGACCAGTGTCACTGTTGTTTGAGGACTTCTGCACCTTTGGTTCCCAAAATCCCTTCATGCCAAAAGGGTGGATTACAACCAGATCTTGTCATTCACGACTACAGACACTAAGATATCAGTGAAGCTCTATGCATCCTGACATTGTGGAAACTGAGGGTAACTATTGGTCTGAATGTACAACTATTTTAGTACCTGTTTTAAATGTTTTTTATGCATATTGCTATTAAATTTGTTTCTTATTCCCGTACACCTGACCACCAGCATGGCGCCGTGCTACTTCCGGGTTCTACGCTCGCGACAAACTATGTAAAATAAAGTAACTTAACTTCATGCCAACATGGATAGTTCATACCCCCACTATCTATGTTCCCATGGAGATGATTTTAGTTAGCGTAGCGAGATACCGAGCCCGCAGCCTGGGCAAGCGAAGTGAGCCCCGCAGTGAAGCGAACTGGCACCGTGAAACTACACAAGTACCACCACTTCTAATAATTTTAGAAAATTCTTAACCCACCACTTTAGCGCAATCTACACCTCTTCCTGTTTCTTCTACATTGTATTGGGGCTGACTGTTGAGGTTAGGCTGTGGGAAGGAGGGGTTAGGCTGCGGGTTATAGGGTTAGACACTAGTGGGGAGGGTTAGGGTCAGGCTTAATCTGCAGAGAGTAGGAGAGTATACTTATATGACCCCTGTCAGGATTCCCCCTATCAGGATCCTGGCCTCTGTATTCTGACCACCGGCCAGTGGCGCACGCAGGGGGGGGTTTCTGAGTACCCAGAACCCCCCAGGAGTCTAATGGCTCTAGGCTGAAAGCTGAGGGTCCCCTATTTTCATGGGTACAAGAATTTAAAAAAATGGCCCTTGGGAACAGGAGATATCTGACTTCAAAGCAGTGGTCCTCATCCAAGCCTGTTAATTGCTTTCCCAGACAGATATTTTAGGTTCTTTCTGACATAGAGTTTTTCTGAGGGTATATTCCAAAAGCTGGGACTCTCCCCCTTTGAGGGACACTAGAAGCTTGTCTCTACTATTCCCAGAACCAGAGATATCAGCCTTCCAGCAGCTGGTTACTGCTCCAGCTCCACACACCTGGAATGTAGTTTTATATACTCGTTGGCAGATTGCTCTGCCTTCTGAACTCTGATCCCCTAGTCCCCAGTATCATTCATTTGGTAGGTGGGATTCTCTAGTTTTTAATTCCATTAAAATCTAAGAAATCTATTTCCGGGAACTGGAGATATCTGCAGTCAAGCAAGCTGTCCTCCCACCATAAAATTATGAATAATGCTGAGCGGTTGATATAATACCCCCTACCAAGCTTTGATGTCCCGTCATCAAAGCTTCCCCCACCCCTACAGCCGGAGGATTGGTAGGGGCCCCAATACATTGCTATGCCTAGGGGTCTACACTGCTGTTGACACCCCTGTATGTATATATATGTATTTTATTATTATTATTATTATACATTTGGTCTATCTATAATACTGTACTTTAACTGACCCGGCATATACTGGGTCACCTAAGTTACCATATCCATGCTTTGCTCCGCCCCTCTGGAAACCCCCTTCTGAAAATCCTGCGTTTGCTCCTGCCGGCATCCCAGCTGCCAGTAATCCATGTATCCCCTCTGCCCCCCTTTCTGAGCAATGAAGTACAGGCTGCTGCGCTACCAAATAAAAGGACTTAGAAGGAGATAGAGAGATCTTAATTATCCGGCAGCAGCTGCCTGTACTTTCTGGGCAGGCAGAGGTAGAGCAGTGATGAGTAGTGTCTATGTGTGTGTCCTAAACTCTCATGCCAGTTTCATTTCTGTGGGTAGGTACAGTTGTGGCAGCCATGGATAATAAAATTAACTTCATCATCCACCATAATCAGTTATTCGACTTGAACACAAAACTTCAACTTGTACCCAGCCAGGACCTGCACTCTCTGGCACCTGGCTACTCTGAATACTGGACTCTGCAGTGATTTACTAGGTACATATGGGGCCATTCTCTGTGTTGCTGCTGGCATGCCATCTGCAGGTATCTGGTGGATGGCGATCCGGTGGACGTGGATGTGTGAGCGTCTCACACGCTCAAGCGCCCTTTGCAGAGAATGAGGTGTGTGAGTGTCTCAATGTGGCGTTCTGCGTGCCAGGAGCCATGTGCCGTACTTAAAGCACTGCTGTGCTACACTACTACTCACTGTGACACTGAGTTTGTGTAAATGAGAAGATCTTCTCTACTCATGAGTCCTCCTCCTCTCCAGTCTCCTCTCAGCAAGGGCAAGCTCTGCTTGGCCCATCCCCAGCATGGGCCTGATGACGTCACTACTCGCTTAGCTTTCCTTCTAACTTCAGCCAGCACAGCCACTGAAAGAATATGTGGGGCAGGCTGTGCTAAAGTGGGTGGGCAGAGGCGGACCATTCTGCCTCCAATTAAAACTAATGGAACACATTTCCACCCTGTTCCATCCCACTTTAACACCTGAGCAGCAGGCTGGGTGACTAATGAAGGAGGCTCTGGCTGGCGGGCTGTGTGCAGAGGTGATACGGGCTGTTAGGAGGGAGGTGCTGGGTAGAGCTGTCAGAGCTGCTGTGCCTGGGACTTTTGTCCCCATAGCACCCCCCTGATGGTGGCCCTGTCCCCAGGTACAAGAGTAAGATGTTGGATGTACTAGTATCACATTGTGTTCCTCTTATATGTTCTGTAACAGGATATTATGTTTTTTATATTAGTTTCTGAAAAATACTTTCCTATAAGATTGCTTGCAACCAAGCCATTCAGCTTCTCACAGTGATTTATATTCCATGGAAGAAATGCTAATAGCATATAAACCTTCTGTCACTTTTCCCCAGTAGGCTGACTTTAATTACTTTTATTTTATTAAATTCATAAAATTGCAACTAAAAAACAATTAGGATAACTCTGATTAAAACGGTAATGCACAAAGACCCTCATGGTACAGCATGAATGGAGAATGCAATGGCCACATTTTCTTCATTTAGTTGTAAATCAAAACTAAACAGTAAATAGTGGCTATTGAGATTAAACTTCCCTAACTAAAAGATAACTTCATACATGTTATTAGACTTCTGTTTCACAACGTATATACAGATAGAGCCCCTCTTATATAGCTGGCAGCTGGCAATAGAATCGCCATGACTGGGAATGGGCTACATGTGTATTAACCTAGGGCATATTTAACCTTAAATCAGACCATGGTTATCCTGATCGAAAATGAAAGAATATAATGGATTAATTTCAAATAACTAGTAAGCCTACTGGAAGCAAAAGCTTTGAAAGCTAATCTGCTACCTTCTGTTTGTGCATGTGTGAGAAAAAGAAGTAGTTTCACTCTCTGCCAGCAGATGGCAGTGTTTCGGAGCCTCATGGACACTAGGCATATATATATAGGCATATATATATTTATATTTATATATATATATACTTTATTCGCTATGACAAGTGAATTGTGTATACATACTTATGTATATCCTTAATTTTTCTTTTATATATTTTGCTTCTGTATTATGTCACATTTGCGATGGTGGTGTCACTTTAGGGTGTGTATTGGACAGGGGGTCTTCCAATTCATACAGAACAATAGCCCTGTTGTTATTATACCATTATGTAATTTTTTATGCACCTGCCTGTGTGTTTTTTTATGTCATTAGATACTATGACATTCCAGTATAGCCCAGTCTATGATTTTTTTTCTATGAACAGGATACATTAAATATGGCTGTTCGCTTCATTGGGTGATACCTATATGCGCATGACTCCAGTCATCACATGACAGTGAATTGCAGTGCGTGATTGGTTGATACAGGAAACATGGCTGTGCTTTCCATGGCTATGGATCCTGCGTCCCAGCGCATTATATAATAGCAAGTGGTTTTAGAGATTGAGCGCAGCGTGAGGATGACGGAGCGTTGTCCTAGCGCTGAGGCTCTCTCCCCTTGCGCAGTCACTATTTTCAGATTGGAGTCCGCCGTTCTTGTATACCTGTACTAGACACCGGAAGCGGAAGTCCGTGCGTGTCACGGTCCGCCCGGCTGTTCTGGGAGATCAGACGGGAGCCCTGGAGTACATGGATCTTAGCTGATACCGGAAGCGGAAGTCCGTGCGTGTCACGGCCCGCCCGGCTTGCGTTCCACTGGTATCCAACGGAGTGACACTACGCAGCTAATGATTTTCAGGTGTACTACACAGGTGAGCTTTGTTTGGTGTGTTTTGGCGGGCTTTTTGTCCTATATAGATGGCTTGTATTCAGTAGTAATTGTGCTCCTGACGAAGGTGGTTGTTCCACCGAAACAGCCTGTTGAGCTTGATGGTGAAGGGACCAGAATGGGGATCCACGGGCACTCTGTCACCTACCCGGTTTGGATAAGTACCCCAGTTTTTTTCATGCAATATATAGCCATGTGTTTACAACCTCTCATGCAGAGTATTTTTTCATAAAGATGCATTGAAAGCGTTTTATGCATTGTGGTGTGCAGATTTCTTTTCCTCCCAAGGGAAATACAAACCTGATGTAATTGATTTATATGGGATCTAGCACCCGCCCACTATCTATGTAAGTGGTGTGCGTTTTTTCTTCTTCCATCTGTAAAACTAC